>NW_024830034.1:0-1419 GCF_019175285.1 Sceloporus undulatus
CTCTGATTTCTGACCACCCATATTTTATACAGTTTGCTATCACCATGTGGAACTACCGTATATGCTCGAGTATAAGTTGAGAAATTTATGCCACAAAATTGACTTTAAATTTTTGGGTAGACTTCTATAATGTTCAGTACATTAGTAGTGTTTAGAAAGGTCCTAAAGTAAGCAAGCCTGATGCTCTGATTTCAATTGAACACCAATTCCTTCCCCTTCCAGTCTGTTTTGCAGAAAAACTCTCCATTTAAATCCACTTGTTTCTTTCTCTGGTCTGTTTTGCAAGCTCTGGCTTCCTTTGAAAAAAACTTCTCCATTTAAATCACTTGCTTCTTTCTCTAGTCCATTTTGGAAGCCCTGGCTTCTTACGGAAAAAAACTCTCCATTTAAATCCACTTGCTTCTCTCTCTGGTCCCGTTTTCAAAACCTGACTTCCTATATGAAAAAAAACAAAACAACTCTCCATTTAAAAATATATCTCCAGTCCCTTTTCTAAGACCTTGCAAGGAGTCTTACTTGGAGTTAAAGGGCAACAGCCCTCTCAAAAACGGAAGCTGAGAGACTGGCCTACAGTTATTTCTATGCAAGGGATCTAGAGAAGGCCTTTTCAGAAGCAGTCTTACTACCACTTCTTTTAAACAAGATGGAAACTGTCCTTCCCTCAGAGATGCATTAACAATATATTTCAAAAGTGTCATTGTTGCATCTCCTCCTTGGACAACCAGCCATGTCCTCTTCACACTACCAAGGAGCTTGTCCATGTCCTTGGTACTCACAGGATCAAACTAATCCAATAAAAACTCATTTGCGGAGTTGCTGGACACCTCACGTATCACCTCTGTTGTAATGCCGGCATCTAAGTCAGCTCTCATTTGAGAAATTTTATTGGAGAAATGATTGTTTAATGCATCACAGCAAGCTGTAGGTTCTAACACTGGGTTCTGGGAGGTGAGCATCTGTGTTAAGTCCCTTACCATCCTGAACAGCTCTGCTGGGCATGAATTCACAGACACAATGCATGCAGAGCAGAATGATTTCTTTGCTGCATGTATTGCTACTCCATAGGAATCAAGAAAATCCCTATGGCATGTCTTGTCAAATGGGAGTCGAGTCTTCCGCCAACGGTGCTCTAGTCGTTGTCCAACCCGCTTCAGTTTTCTAAGTTCTTCCGTGTACCATGGTTTACAATTAGAAGTGGGCTGGAAAGGCGCTTGGGTTCAATTGTGGCAATAGCCTTGGTAAGATCACAATTCCAGGTATTCACCAAGGCCTCGACAGAATCACCAGCGTCACCAACCATTAAACCCTCTAGGGCTTTCTTGAACCTTATAAGTTCCATTAGCCTTCAGGGATGGACCATTCTAATAGGTCTTCCACCTCCAAGGGTGTTCCTCTAGTGGGAACTATGGGATTTTTCTC
>NW_024830035.1:0-941 GCF_019175285.1 Sceloporus undulatus
GAGGCAAGTGAGGAATTTGCTAGACCTTGAGGATTTTGCTGAGTTTGACTTCCAGCAAATATCAGGATAGTTGAAGTCACCCATCACTACTACATCTCTCCTTTCTGAGTGTGTAGTCATCTGTTCTAGAAAGACATTATCCAATTCCTCAGTCTGATTGGGGGGTCTGTAAGTAGACTCCCACAATAACATCCCGGTTGTTTCCCTCCCTTTTAATTTTTATCCAGCTGCTCTCCACCTGGCTTCCAGTTCCTGGTCAGTTGAAAGGCAGATCAGGAAATAGAGACTTTGCCTTTATTGGATGGGGTAACACTCCCCATGAAATCTCAGGCTCACAGTTTGGATGTTATGCTGGACTCAGCTATGAGTTTGGATGCCTAGGTTTGAGCAGTGGCCAGGAATGTATTTGCACAGCTAAAAGTAGTATGCCAGCTGTGCCCATTCCTTGAAATGTCAGATGTGGTTATGGTGATACATGCCTTGATTAAAGCCTGTTTGGACTATTATAACACACTCAGCATGGGACTGCCTTTGGAAACTGTTCAGAAACTTCACACTCAGCATGGGACTGCTTTTGGAAACTGTTCAGAAACTTCATAAGGTTCAAAATGCTGCAGCCAGAATGCTGACTGGGGCCAGTTATAAGGAGCATATAACTTCCTTGTAGAAACCATTTCACTGGCTACTGGTTCATTTCTGGGCAAAATTCAAAATGCTGGTCATGACCTATAAAGCCCTACATCGCTTAGATCCAGACTATTTGAGAGACCGTATCTCCCCGTACAAACCTGCTAGAGCAGGGGTCGGTAACCTCCGGCCCGCGGGCCAGATGCGGCCCGCGGAGGCCTTTAAGCCGGCCCCTGGCTCCTCCTGCCGCCGGTGCCGGCAATTGCGGCTTTTGCCCGCTATGGGCGCCGCCATTTTTTGCCCAAAATGGCGGC
>NW_024830035.1:1041-1419 GCF_019175285.1 Sceloporus undulatus
GAGGCAAGTGAGGAATTTGCTAGACCTTGAGGATTTTGCTGAGTTTGACTTCCAGCAAATATCAGGATAGTTGAAGTCACCCATCACTACTACATCTCTCCTTTCTGAGTGTGTAGTCATCTGTTCTAGAAAGACATTATCCAATTCCTCAGTCTGATTGGGGGGTCTGTAAGTAGACTCCCACAATAACATCCCGGTTGTTTCCCTCCCTTTTAATTTTTATCCAGCTGCTCTCCACCTGGCTTCCAGTTCCTGGTCAGTTGAAAGGCAGATCAGGAAATAGAGACTTTGCCTTTATTGGATGGGGTAACACTCCCCATGAAATCTCAGGCTCACAGTTTGGATGTTATGCTGGACTCAGCTATGAGTTTGGATGCC
>NW_024830036.1:0-1419 GCF_019175285.1 Sceloporus undulatus
TGAGTCTGACATGCCTCACCACCTTGATCTGCCCATGGAAAAACCCCCTCTTCTCATTGATATTGTGCTGGATCATGGATGACAGTGGAGGATATTGTGGCCACAACAGGAAGACCAGCAGCAGATTGGTTAATATGTGGATTTTGAAATTGCCTGTAGATAAGACAACATCTTGGCCTATGCCAGGGGAGGGAAAACTCAAGCCTGGTGTCTGGATCTATCTCCCTAAGGGCCTGAGTCTCTATTCCTCTCTCAGCCAGGGGAGGATATCCCTGCAATCTCTGGTTACTCTAAATGTTCAGTTCCAGAAGCTTGTGAAAACATGTGCTGAGAGAGCCTTGCTCCCCTGTCCTTCCCTATCCTGCTTGCTAGCTACCAATCCCTACTAATTATGTATGTATGTATGTATGTATGTATGTACACATGCGCGCACACACCCCATTTTGAGAAATTTAAAATTTTGAAACAAAAATAGCTGGTCCCTGCACTTACCCTGAATATTTCTTCTCAGTTGGAAGAACCATTTTCCCCATTAACAAACAATGAATAATAGCAAATTACATGTACTGCCTCAACCTTACAGGAAATATAAACACAGTGCTAGGTATAGCAGTGAGAAAAACATATAGAAGGTTGTTTGAATGCACAAAAGTGCTTTTTGGATTCTGCTCTTAATCTCCAGTAAAGAAAGCATAATATAATTCATTCATGCTTACAGATATTAGCCAATATATTATTTTATGATACAGTTGAAAGTGTTGAACATGTGCCTCTCTACTGGCTATAATACAGGGATATCCTTCTTTTACATATTGCCCCAATTATAGCATCTTTTCCTAATAGGTTTGATAATTTTTTTGTTGTACCCTTCTTTCAGATTCTGTTAATGAAATCACTCTTTTGTGTGTATGTGTCTTCAAGTTGCCTGTCAGCCTATGGCAACTCCTAAAGTTCCCAATTCTTTTGTTCTAGCTTTTTCTGCTAGGAATCAGTTGGTCAAACCCACTTTGTTATTTTATCAGTAGTAGAAGAGCCAGTGCGGTGTAGTGGTTTGAGCATTGAGCTAAGGAGATTAGCACTCTCTCTTTTAATGTGCCTTATCCTGGTGGGTTAAAGGCACATTTATTTTTAAAATGGGTTTCATTGCATTCACCCATGGGTGGGCAAATGCATGCCATTTACAGCCCAGATGCCAGCTGGGCTTATCTCATGCCTTTTCAAGAATGGGAAAATCCCATTCGAAATGCTGCAGAATAAGCACGGCTTGCATCCGGGATGCAACTGAGATACATTTGCCCGCCCACAGGTGATTGCAATAAAATCCATTAAAATTTAATTTGTTTTTATCCTGTTGGGCTAATCTTCTGTGAATCTGGAGACCAGGATTCATTTTCCTGCTCAAACATAAAAACCCACTGA
>NW_024830037.1:0-1419 GCF_019175285.1 Sceloporus undulatus
TTTAAAATTTAAAGGAAGCCTTCCAACTTTACATCTTGATATTATGATTTTATGATTGACAGTTTGTATTAAATAATATATTGATTGAAATTTATTATAATGATATATTGTTAATGTTATAATTTCTCGTTTTTGCTTTTAGATCGTATGCCGTAGGCAGGCTATTATTTGTATTTTTGCGTTGTTTTGCTTTGTAAAGTGCTGTGTAAACACAATGGTACTCTATAATAAATGTAATAATAATAATAATAATAATGATAATATAAAAATTAAAAATGTTTTTACAATTATATTGAATTTCAAATTTCAAATTTAATTTTTAAAAAATAATCTAAAATTTATATTAAATTTAAATTAAAACATTTCAAAATTAAATTCTATATTGCATTTAAAATTTATATTGAATAATAATAATATAACATTTTAAAATAATTTTAAATTTTATATCAAATTTCAAGTTTTAAATTTTTAAAAATTTTTTAAAATTTATATTAAATTTATTCCTATTATTATTATTATTATTATTAGCCTGCTTCCTCCTTCCTTGCAGGAAGGCTTTGGCCCGTTCTGCTTCCTGCTCTTTGGGGGCGTCCTCTACGTTTCGGGGTTCCTGGTCTACCTCTACCTTCCCGAAACCAAAGAGAAATCAATCCTGGAAATCCAGCACGACTTCGACAAAATCAATTTCAAGTTGAAGAAAACGGAGGCGAACCTCGTTGCTTCAGCCGCAGCAGCAGCAGCACCAGGCGCCTCTTTCGGCACCAAGCTATGATGGGCTTTTAAAGATTAAAGGACCATTTGAATGAAATAAAGGGCATTTTGTACCTCTGCTCCTATCCTCTATGATGCTTTTTTCCTGTTATCCGTCTCCCCAATTAAGTTACTGAAGGTCACTGAGTTAAAAAAGTAATTGCCAATAAGTATCTCCATATTACAAAATGCATTACAAAAGTCAGGCCATATGACATAAGTACATGCATACAACTCCATGAAAGATGCTTTGACGGAGAGTTCCTGCATGGCAGAATGGGGTTGGACTGGATCAGGGCCCTTGGTCTCTTCCAACTCTAGGATTCTGTGATGCTAAAGAAGTAACTGAAGGAGTAGACAACAAAAGTAAATTCTGGTATCTATTTTTGAGATTTACTTACTTTTGTATACTACAAACATAAATATACATAAAAGTAAATTTGTATTACTAGTGCAAAATGTATATGTAGGTTTTGCACTCATATAAATGTTTCTTTTAAATGTGTCACAAACATTAGAATCATAGAATCATCGAGTTGGAAGAGACCCCAAGAAGGGCCCTGATCCAGTCCAACCCTCTTCTGCCATGCAGGAACTCTCCATCAAAGCATCCCCAATGACTGATGGCCATCCAGCCTCTGTTTAAAGACCTCCAGGGAAGGAGACTCC
>NW_024830038.1:0-1419 GCF_019175285.1 Sceloporus undulatus
ACTGAGTTTCTATACACAGGCCAAACACTCTGGCTGGCCCACACAAGAAACCCTTTGGATTCAGTAGAAATGGGAATTCACCTGTCATACAGCTTTTTCTTTCTTTAAACTAAGTAGCTTGCTGTGCTCCTTTTTCACTGGTAGCCACAACTCCAAGGAGGTTGGCTAAATAAAATGCTTACTGCCTTTCAATAAAGGGACTATGACCCAAAAAAGGTGCTGTAATTTCAAACTGATACAAGAAAGCACTTGTGTCTGTTCTTAGTCTGAGAAGTTCATGTGGCTGCAGGGAGTCAAATACCGTGAGCTGATTTTTAAAAGGGAGAATGGAAATGTCATGCCCATTAATAACATTCATAGATCATCATCATAATAATAATGCTTTGCACTCTTTGAGCACCTTCCACCCAGAGGTGTCAAATCATTCTCCAAAAGATGGCTAAGTATTACCATCCTCAATTTACTGATGGAGATGGAAGAGCCCAAGGTCACATAAGAAGTAAATGTGAGAGCTGGCTGGAATACCCAAATTTGGGTTTGGCTGCCTTCTGATAAATAGATGACCTAGAATAATAATACAAGCTTTCCACTTTTGGTTCTTCAGGGAACTAAGCAGAATTGGATGACATTTGTGTTTTGTGAGTTTATGGTATCTTATTTTCATTCTTTTCTGAAAAGCACTGCATATCTGTAGACACTTAACAGCATCCTGTTATCCAGCCTAGTGAATAATATGAACACTGTGCCTGAGAATTGGTGTGTAGGGTGAGATGATGTTTTTAAAAACACAGCAAGGTGAGATAGGGCTGGGAAAGTGAATCATGCTGCATCTTCACTGACGAATTAAGGTAGTTTGACACTGCTTGAAATGCCATGGCTCAGTGCAATGGAATTCTGGGATTTGTAATTTTATTTACACTTCCTTGTTAGGAGCACTAGTGCCACAAAAAACCTAATGATCCTAGGATTCCATGGGATGGAGCTATGACAGTTAAAGCAGTGTAAAACCACATTAATTCTATGTGTCGCAGGCTCAATCTATATGTGGTTCATGTCAATTTCACATATATGCAGTTCAGAACTAACTCAAGACCTTTTGATGCCTGAACTGAAGGATAAGATCATACCTCTTTATTTAGTACAAATGGGAAGACTCAAGCTTTTGAGATCTTCTGAGAAGACTCTTCTCTCCATCTCATCACCAATGCAGGTGCATATGATGGGAACACAGAAAAGGACTTTCTCAGTGGTTGCTCCCAGCTATTGAAAATCCTTGGCTAGAGTGGCCAGACTGGTGCCCTCCACAGTGTCCCTCAGGTGATAGGTAAATAATAATAATAATAATCAACATAATTATGTTGGTTATAACTTTAAATGATTTAAGCGGTAATAGTAATGTATTACTGTAATTAGATACCA
>NW_024830039.1:0-1419 GCF_019175285.1 Sceloporus undulatus
TTCCCATCCGTATGCCTTGAATCAGACTCGGGAGGCACAGGAAAACTTGCTTAAAAACCGCTGATTTTTAAACCGGTTTATCGACCAATAATTCGGGTTTTTCAGGATAAATCGATTCAGATTCGAATTCCAATGGGAACAATATTGGAGCAATGCAGATCGAATGCATGCTCAAATGGAAACAATGCACCCAGGATTCACGTCCTGATCCATGTTATAAGCCAGTGGGAATGGGGCCCAGATGTTTTGGACTTCAGTTTCCAGAATTCCTTACTGTCGACCAAGTGACTGTTGCTTCTAGGAGTTGAACTCCAAAACATCTGGAGGACCAAACTTTGGGAAACACAGTTTTAACAGAAAAAAATATGTTACTTGACTGCCTTTTCTCAACTTTTGGTTAGGATCACCATATGTCAGAAACAATCTGAAGGAAGATATCAATAACAGTGCTAAGATTAGGGTTTGGATTAGGGGACAGAGGATGCTGTCCCATGTATGTAAATCAAGTAAGTGCCCCAGGAAACACAGTAGAACTGTGTAAATATGCATTAAATTATAAATACAGAGTTATACATTAGACTACACACTTGCTCATGAAAACATGCTAACTGCACATTTGGTCATTCCTTGTCTCTGGTATGCATACCTGGTTTGCAGGCTTTGTGAAGTTTTGTAAACAACTGCACACACTTTTCATCATCCCAGAAGTACAGGACTCTAGCCAGAAGGTACAAGTCAGCTTCAGGAACTGGATCCTTAAAAAAATTCCCTACAATACAATTTGTAGAGAATGACTAGCTAATTAAATTGATTTTTTTAAAAAAAAAATAGTTGGGATGGGCAAAATCCAGCTCTCCAGATGCTGTTAGACTGTAATTCCCATCATGACTCACCACTGAGTGTGCTGGATAGAGCTAATGGGAGCTGAAGTTAAAGAACATTGTGAGGGCTGTATGATTTCCAGTCCCTGATTTAAAATATCCCTACTACCTGCTGGTCCTTTTCAGTCATTCTTGTCTTCAAGGTTACCAAGTGAAATAAGGGACAGACCCCCTGTTCCTTATTTTACCTGGTAACCTTAGTTGTCATACTTGTTAAAACAAGTATTACTAAAAACAATGAAATCAAAGAGACAGGCAACTCATGATGATGCCTGACTGCTCAATTCCTTAGACATTGTGCAGGAAAATGGATATAAAGCAAAACATGGATAAGGACAGCTGAAGCTGCCATTCATGTTTTTCCATCCAAACTTCTTCCACTCTCTTGCTAACCTTCACTAACCAACCCCTTTTTATCCCTGGTGAGAACTAATTCTGGTCATGGAGACATTCATGGAGAAAAACGTCATGACATTTTAGATGAAGAACAAGGGGTTAGCAGACACCTTGATTGCAGAACATGCTTAAAATTAAATAA
>NW_024830040.1:0-625 GCF_019175285.1 Sceloporus undulatus
TGCAGTTTCTACACTGATTATTTTGCAGTGAAAGAAATTTATTATTATTATTATTATTATTATTATTATTATTATTATTATTATTATTATTATTGTCAATAATAATAATAATAATAATAATAATTCTTTCACTGCAAAATAACAACAACAACAACAACAACAACAACAATAATAATAACAATAATTTTGCCGGTGGGTGATACATTCGGATGAAACAGAGGGCATTTAGAGATAAGTGACATTCCCTATCATTCACGTGAGGCTAGGGATGGAGGGTAGGTCCAGATGACAGATCTGAAGGGAAAGAAACAGGAGGCTGGAAGGAGAGATGGAACTCCCAGAATTCCATAGCCTTGAGCCAAGGACCCCACAACAAACTCCAAGTCCAATAATAATAATAATAATAATAATAATAATAATATATTTTTAAAATAATAATAATATAATAATAAAAATTATTATTTATTTTATAATAATAATAATAATAATAATAATAATAATAATAATAATACATTTTTAAAACAATATTAATAATAACAATAATAATTTAAGTTATTAGTTTGCTGAGGCACCAGAGCTCTCTGGCAGAGAAGGCTCAATGTCTCACGACACTACAGTTCCCAGA
>NW_024830040.1:725-1419 GCF_019175285.1 Sceloporus undulatus
TTTATTTTTATAATAATAATAATAATAATAATAATAATAATAATAATAATAATAATACATTTTTAAAACAATATTAATAATAACAATAATAATTTAAGTTATTAGTTTGCTGAGGCACCAGAGCTCTCTGGCAGAGAAGGCTCAATGTCTCACGACACTACAGTTCCCAGAATTCCATAGCACTGAGCCAGGACAGCTAAAGTGAAGTCAAACCGGATTATTTCCTCAGTGCAGATGCAGAGGCTAGCATTCACATGAAACTAGAAAGGGTTGGGAGGTAGATTTCAATCCAGATGACAGATCTGAAGAGAAAGAAACAGGAGGCTGGAGGGAGAGATGGTACTCCCAGAATTCCATAGCCTCAGGCCAAGGACGCCACAACAAACTCCAACTCCCATAATAATAATAATAATAATAATAATAATAATAATAATTTAAGTTATTAGTTTGCTGTGGCACCAGAGCTCTCTGGCAGAGAAGACTCAATGTCTCAGGACACTACAGTTCCCAGAATTCCATAGCACTGAGCCAGGACAGTTAAACTGGAGTTAAACCAGATTATCTCCCCAGTGTGGATGCAACCTAAGAGAAGGCAACTGTTACAAAGGGAAGGAGAGATATAGATGAAATAGATGAGGAGAATGACAAGAGGATAGATGTAGATGTGGCTGAAATGGATGGGGGCTCTGACACG
>NW_024830041.1:0-1419 GCF_019175285.1 Sceloporus undulatus
GGGGGCGGGATATGGCAACCCTACATCTACTTGATCCATCTAGCTGTGTATTACTCACACACTGAATGACTTGTAATGGCTCTCTAGGATTTCAGACAGGAATGGTTTCCAGACCTATCTGTAGGTAGGGATTCAGACCTTTTGCATGCAAAACTGTGTTTGGCAAGCTCACCATGGAGTTACAACTGACTGAAATCAGATCCAAGAGGCTAACCAGATTTGCAACCATGGTGGTAGTGATGATGGGGACAGAATTGGAACTGCAGTGCTGGCTGATACCAGATTATTCCACTTCTTGCAGAACAGAAGTGGACAAAGCGAGCTTTATGGCCAGACAAGGATGATTTTGTGGTCCACATTCCTTCTAGGGTCCCTGAATTTCCTTTTTGATGGCCCTGTTAAATGGGTTGCACATGCACCCTTGCCTGGGTTGAACATCAACATTTATCACTTCTTTCAAAAGCAGAAGTGAGGCACTTCCAGTCTTGGGGGTTGGGGGGGATATTTTGGCAGGCCATATGATACCCAAAGGGTGCCACAGCCAGAAACGTGGTCCCTGGACCAAGGAGAGGTGTCCACCCTTGTGTTATAATTGCAAAAATATTGTTCTTCACTTTATAGGAAAATACAAACAACTCCCAGAATCCTTCAGCCAAATGGCCAATGGAAGTTGTTGTGGGGCTTTTTTTGTGATTGTTGTTGTTGCATGGCTAAACAAAGTTACTTTCCTCAACTCTGATACAGAGACATATTGTGTTATCCTCCTTCCCCATCACAAACAGCAGCAGCAAGAGAAGGTATTTTAATCAAGAAAAAGTGTGTTTTGAAGGATTACAGCCCTAATCTAATTCACTCCAAGAAAACCTGCCATTGCACTGCCACCACTTCCTCAAAGACCTTATTTAAAAAGGAAGAATAGAAACTGGCCAGTAATTATCTATTCTAGGATATTCCTACTTGTGACACCTTCTTCCATCACATATAGTTTCCAGTGCCTAATGTCATTGTTAAATATGTTAAGGCATACATCAGTTAACAAAGCCTCTGACAAAGAAGCTCCTTTTTACAAAGTATTTTTTATGTCAAACCAGTACCCCTGTTTCCTTGTCCTCTGTATAGCTGGATGTTCTTTTAGCTGCATTGGAATTGGAAGGCACTGGAATGTTGAAAGAAGGCTGGGGAAATGCAGACTTTCAGTGCTGGTTTGTAGAGCCATATCTGCCATAAGCAATGCAGTAAAGCAGTGGTTCCCAAACTATGTTCTCCCAGGTGTTTTTCACTTTCACTCCCAGATGCATCATTCAGTTCGACCAATACCCAGGAATTCTGGAAGCTGAAGTCCAAAACACCTGGAAAACTAAAGTTTGGGAACCCACTGCAATAAAGCCTCAGCTGGGAAAGAATGAGATTCTGTCTTAG
>NW_024830042.1:0-1419 GCF_019175285.1 Sceloporus undulatus
CAATCTATAGGTAAATCCAAGAGACTGAGTGATTCTACTCTGATCAGTATAGGATTGGATACAGGCTAAGATTTAGTCCTACTTGTGGCTAGAACAGGACATTCCCAAGCCAAGGTGGCCAGGCAACAGTGTGGAAAATAGGCACTCTCCACATGGGCAGAGACACTCTCAGAATTGTGACTTCTCTGCATGCAGAAGGCTGCCATGGGAATTGGTTGTTCCCTTCCCATCAGCTCAATCTTCTGGTGCCCCCCGATCCTGGGAGGAGGGCTGGATCCCTTGGAAGGGGGGCAACCAGAGAAGAGAGAGCTCCTTTCCTGCCCTGCTTGACCAGGAGCATCCTTGGGGGATGGAGGGCAACTGCTTTGGCCAATGGGAGAATGGGAGGCCACTAGGCCAGAAAGCCTGACCCAACAGAACCCTCTATGCTCCAGTGTTGATCCGTGTGGAATCGGGCTAGAAAGCAAATGCCCACCTCTGCATTGGCCCAACGGAGGCATATGTCATCTGCGTGTGTCACCAGCAGGATGCTGTTCTCTGTCGCTTTGAGTGCTGCAGGGTTTCTTGCCAAGCCAATCCTAACCCTGGGCCCTTTTCTCAGGAACTTTAACTTGGTCTCCTTGGACACGGCTTTGGGACCTTTCTTTCTGGAAGTGACCCAACTGCAGGACCACCAGGACCCCTGCCCACCTGATGGCCAACACAGAGGCCAACCGGAAGGAGTTGGGCTCCAAGAGAAGGAGGCTGCCGAGGTACAACAACTCTTTGGTGAGTCACTATTCTGTTAGCTTCATCTGGGTCACTGCTGGGCCAATTTATGAAAGGAAGCAAATAAAGTACTGCCCGGGTTTGGCAGAGACAGTCCTGGTTAATCCTCTGTCATCCCAATATTTCGAGGGCTTTTAAAATGTCCTGGTTTCTCTCTTCTCCTCCCACTTTCCCAATTCTTCAGCTCACTTCAATTTCTGCATAATGAATGCCAAGGAGTTTGCAGCCCATCAACTCAAAAAAGTGGGGGTTGGAGAAGAAAGAAGGGGGCAGGGACTTGCCCTTCTAGGAGTCTGAGGCAAAAACAAACTGTTGTGCACTTCCCCGCTTGTGTGATCTTCTTCATAAACAACTGCTGTTGCTTGTCCACATGTGTCTTGTTTTTTCTATCTGTGAAATGTTGGGGGATATGGGAGAATGTCTCTGGATCTAAATTGGGAGTGGCCCCATGGCCCTCAAGCCCACAGTGCTCCCCAGAACTGCTTTTTAAAAATGACATTCGCCTCTGAAATTTGGCAAGAAATGGCTGAATGCACTATAATCTTTGGAGGCTAAATGTACTATACGTGTTGGGATAGTCAGTATCCTAATCCATCATCAATATCCCAGCCATGGCCTAAATTATATTGTATATTACATTGAAAGAATTCA
>NW_024830043.1:0-1419 GCF_019175285.1 Sceloporus undulatus
TGGAAGTGACCCAAGAGCAAGACCACCAGGACCCAACACAAAGGCCAGGCGGAGAGAGTTGGGCTCCAAGAGAAAGAGGATGCAGAGGTACAAGAACTCTTTGGTGAGTCAGGGTCAGGGGTTTCCCAGCAGACAATGAGCACTAATCAAGCAGACATTAGTCCTCTTGTGCAAAGCTTCATACCCTGAGGACTGCCATTAGCAGCCAACAATACACAGGCAAATCACTCCTGCCTTTCCAGATCACATAATATATATATCCAAGTCCTTACCAGGCAAACATTCTCTGAAGATGCCAGCCACAAATGTTCACAAAACGTTAGGAACAATTCTGCTAGAACATGGCCACATAGCCCGAAATACCCACAAAAAATTCTTTGGTGAGTAGAGGTTCTTGGCTATTAGTTTCATCTGTGTCACTGCTGGGCCAGTTTATGAAAGCAAGCGGAGAACATATTCTCCCAATTTAGCAGAGACAGACCTGGTTAATCCTCTGTCACCCCATTTTTTCAGGGGCTCTTAAAAATGTCCCGGTTGCTCTCTCATCCTCCCACTTTCTCCCTTCTCAGATCACTTCAGTTCCTGAATGGCATTCAGTTTGCCCCCCATCAACTCAAAAGTGGGGAGAGTAAAGGAAAGAAAGAGGCAGGATACTGTCCTTCCCAGGAGGCTGAAGCAAAAGCAAACTGTTGTGCACTTCCTAGCTTGTTAATCTTCCTCATAAACAACTTTGGTCATCTTGACCACCTTTTGGTGTTGCTTGTCCACATGTGTCTTCCTTTTCCCATCTGTGAAATGATGGGGGATATTGGAGAACATCTCTGGATCTAAATATGGGGTGGGCCCAGTTGCACTCAAACCAACAGTGCTCCCCAGAACAGTTTTTTAAAATTAACTTTTGCCTCTGAAATGTGGCAAGAAATGTCTAAATGCACTATAATTCTTTGGTGGCTAAATGTACTGTATGTGTTCGGATAGTGAGTATCCTAATCCATCCTCTATATCCCAGCCATGGCCTAAATTATATTGTTTATTACATTGTATATTATAATGAAAGGATTCGAGACAAACTGGATCTCAAAGGCATTAGCTTTTTTTTTCTTGCTGACAGAATTTAAAGTTTATTTCCTGGACTGAATTGTGAAGTGAAGAAATAATATTTGGGATGAACCATGTGCTTTCCTCCCCTTTTGCTTAGTCACTCTCTGGATGAGGGCTATTTTCTGTTGCAGGTGACCTTTGCAGATGTCGCAGTATATTTCACTGAGGACGAATGGAAACTGTTGACGAAGAAACAGAGACTGATGTACAGTGATGTGATGATGGAGAATTATCAGAATGTGGCCTCTGTGGGTAAGGAACCAGAATCCATTCTCCTTTCTATGAAGACTGAGGTCCCTTTTATGCTAAATGATCATG
>NW_024830044.1:0-1419 GCF_019175285.1 Sceloporus undulatus
TGCAATAACATTTTGCAACAGGGAGTGATTATTTTGCTCATGGCACTAGCTAGCCAGGCTCCCTTCCAGAACACCCCATTCTACCATCATCAATCCTTTGGGAGCCATTACTTTCTATTTAGGATTGTTCCTCTAGGGCAGTGATGGTGAACCTATGCCATGCCCCAAGACCCCAGGGAAAACTCCTCCCACCCAAAAATGTTGTTTCCAATGCTGTCCTGTGTGATGCTCTTTATTTGGCACAAAAATATTCCTCAAATGAAGCATCAGAATGGAGGGAGGGGGATCCTCAAAGGGTTTTGAGGATCCCCCCAGGAGGGAGGGGGATCCTCAAAGCCCTTTCTACATTTGGATCCTGATCCCCTCCATGGCCATACCTCTCTCCAAGGATCCCTCCTGCCCCCTTTTCTCATAATAACTCCCCAATTACCTGGGCCTCAAGGAATCCCCCGAGGAGGAGGCAGGGAAAGAAAGAGGGAGAGGAGGCCTGGCAGGCCCCCTTTCTTTGGGGAAGAAGAGGGGCTTCCTTCCTTCTTACAACCCCCAGGGTCCCCCAGAAGACCCTCCAGCCATTCCTCTAAAGGAACGAGGGTTGTCCCCCATGTCCATCCCTCAGAACAATGCTTCAGTTAGGAGATTCTAATCATGCGTACAGATCACCAGGGCCTTACTGCTGCTGCTGTTTATTCCACTGGCGGCCTTTGAGGGAACGGAAGGAGCATGCCAGGGGTTCAGCAGCCTCCCCTTCCTTCCTTATTCCTCCCTCCCTTCCTACTTTTGAGGAGATTTTCAAGAGGCCGCAATGGAGCCCAAGAAAGAAAGGAAAGGAAGGCTCTGATTTGGAAATAGTATCTCTTGGTATACTATAGATAGATAGATAGATAGATAGATAGATAGATAGATGTGTGTGTGTGTATGGTGTGTTTGTCTCTGCTGTTCTTATGGCTGGGAATGGAGCTGAGGACTGAGGAGAGAAGAAAGTGTCAGTTTTGTGCAAATTCACAACTTCTCTGCATCAAAGAGTCCAGTGTGTTGAAATAAAGAACTTTGTTGAAAACACATATCAGAAATTCAGTGTTTAAGCCAGAACGTCCCAAAATATATTGAAACCTCAAAACCTAAAACTCCACCTTCTACCAAACCTAGCCCCCACCTCCAATTCCCACCATCTATCCCCCACTATTAACCAGCCCCACTTTGCCATCCTTCTCACACGCACAATCTCTCTCTGCCCCAGACATTTGAAGAAGCTAGCTCCCTTTCTGTTACCACCGGCCCCCAACTTTCTTCAGCCAACATCCCACAAATTCCAAGTGATATCATCGCTCTTCTAGCTAGCTGCAACAAATCCCAGTCCCCCATCTAGCTAACCTATACCAACCCCCATAATCCCCAGCCAAATTTATAACCCAAAGCAAT
>NW_024830045.1:0-916 GCF_019175285.1 Sceloporus undulatus
GATTTCATCTGAATCTTTGGAGGTTCTCTATCTTGAGTTGCAAAATACAGTAATAGAAATATTTGCAAGCTCTCCTATCTGACTTCCATCATGTTCACCATCTCTTGTATACACAACTCCAATCCAATCCTATCCACAGCAGTCCACATGTGAGCTGTATACTGTATGGGTTCATCTCCTGTTGCCACACAGCATGAAGAGTCCTCTGCAGTTAGCTTGCATCATGCCATGTGCTCAGACTCAGAACTCTCTGGCCGTCTCACAGGATATGAGGCCACTTTTCAATCAAGATATTTTTACACATGTTTAAAAGAATATTTATTCAACGGTCTGTATGACTATCTGCTTCTACTGATTACCTCAAGGTAGCTCCCACACAATCTCTTCTTTGCCAGCTCCTGTGGGTAAGGATATAATTGTTCCATGGATTTGGGGCATCTGCAAGAGGGTCATGCTCAGGTCACCCACCCCAACTTTATTAATTTAATCTCAAATAGGGAGGCGTGAACATGGGGATAAATCTTGGGCTAACACTTTTCTCTCTTAACTCTGATATTCAATATTATGTGTCATTATCCTTCTTTACAGAAGACCTTGTCAGTCATGAGAGAGTCCACACATCAGAGAAGCCATACAACTGCCAGCATTGTGGGAAAAATTTTGCGTACAAGTCAATCCTTCTCATGCATCGGAGAGTCCACACCGGAGAGAAGCCATACAAATGCCAGCATTGTGGGAAATGTTTTTCTCGGAAGTCAGTCCTAGTGATGCATCGGAGAGGCCACACCGGAGAGAAGCCATACAAATGCCAGCAGTGTGGGAAATGTTTTTCTCGGCAGTCAAACCTACTGACACACCAGAGAGTCCACACAGGAGAGAAGCCATACAAATGCCAGCATTGTGGGACTCTCTGATG
>NW_024830045.1:1016-1419 GCF_019175285.1 Sceloporus undulatus
AGGAGAGAAGCCATACAAATGCCACCATTGTGGGAAATGTTTTCCTTGGAAGTCAAGCCTAGAGATACATCAGAGAGTCCACACAGGAGAGAAGCCATACAAATGCCAGCGTTGTGGGAAATGTTTTTCTTCGAAGTCAAACCTAGTGACCCATCAGAGAGTCCACACAGGAGAGAAGCCACACAAATCCCAGTAGTGAACTAATATTATTTTTGTGATTAAGAAATACAAAAAATATATTTCCAACCCAGTGGTGCTAAAAAAAGGCTCTTGTGATTTTGCTTGTAAGGTTTATCTATCTATATGTCTGTTTATGTTTTAAGGTTGTATTTTGTTAAGTTTGGGTTTTTATTGCTAATAGTATATGTAGATAATTAGTTTGGTTTGTAAATTGTGGGTCATG
>NW_024830046.1:0-1419 GCF_019175285.1 Sceloporus undulatus
ATGGTGATTACCTATAAAGCCCTAAATGGCTTGGGCCCAGGATACCTAAAGGACCACCTCTCCCCGTACATTCCACCTCGCACCCTCAGAACGTTTGGGCAGCAACTACTGAAGGTGCCTGGGGCTAGATTAGCCTCCACCACACGGAGGACATTCTCCACGGCTGCCCCAGCCCTTTGGAATACGCTGCCCACTGAGCTCCGCTCGACTACCACCCTGGCCCAATTCAGGAAGGACCTAAAAACCTTCCTGCTTCAACAGGCATTCCCCGAATAAAAATCCTGTGGGCCTCCCTCCTCTTCCGTGGCCAAGAGGTTGGGCTATGGGGCTTTTTGTTTATTATTTTGTGTAATGGTTGTCTGTATTGTATATGTATTTTAACTTTTTCTCTGTATTGATTGTTGTTTTAACTTTGATGTAAGCCGCCCTGATCGTTGGAAGGGCGGGATATAAATAAAAATTTTATTATTATTATTATCACACCCTTGCCACATTTGCTCTGTAATGTGTGGTGTAGTCAGTCAGGCATGAGCATTGAACTACGACTCTGGCTACGGAAGTTCCTGTTTCCTATGGAAACCTGCTTTGAGCAAGTCACATTTTCTCAGCCTCAGAGGAAAGCAGTGGCCAACCCCCTCTGAATAAATCTTGCCAAGAAAACCCCGTGATAGGGTCACATTAGTGTCAGCATAAGTCGGAAACAACTTGAAGGCACAGAACAAGAGCAAGTGTTTGGGGGAAACCCATTATTGCTTAAACTTTACTCTTCCACTGAGGAAGATACTTATTTTCCCTTCCTTTCAATTTGTAACATTTAGTCATTTCTTGTCTCCTGAATAAGGAATTTCTTTTCCTCTTTGAGGGAAATCATGGAAAAGCATATTTTTCTTTTAGAAAGTATGGCAAGCTTTGTAGAACTCAAAGCAAACTCCTCACCATTTTGTGAGATTAATAATAACTTTCTGATTTCAAATGTAAAGAGGAAATGGGGCAAGGCATCCTGTTTAGCTGGGTCTTTCCAAGTGGGTGACTCATCCTTTATCACTGTCTCAGAAATGGAAAATATGTCACCTCTAAGCTGCATCATGCTCCAATAGCCACCATTATCATTCTTGCTTGCAAGCTGAGGTCTCATCTTTGACTCAGTGGTAGTTGGTGATTCCACTGCCATAGGGACCATGTCGAGGTCAAATTCTCAACAGTTTGAACTGAGATGTCAGTGGCACAGAACACATTTTGGGGATAAGCACTTTGGAGAGCCTCTTTAAACCTTTGACTGAAATTTGGAGCAGAATCACTACCCTGCTAATGTGGAAGCCACAAGCTGAAATTGTGATGACCTTTGCTGCAGGGGTAGACAGAGCCACATTGGTACTTACATGCCACATTGCAGACTCCTGAGGCTTCCTGTGGGGCAAA
>NW_024830047.1:0-1419 GCF_019175285.1 Sceloporus undulatus
GGACATTTTGTGCTGCTTGTAACTGTGGAGAATATTCTTCCAGAACCTTCTCTGAGGCCTCGGTTAAACAGAGGTATCTTTTTCTCTTCTGAGGCTCCAGAGAGAGAAAGAGGCCAGGCTCCTTGGGCCACTGACCTTCCATTTTGGAGCAAAGGAAGGAAGGAAGGAAGGGTCTGTGGGGGTCTGAGGAAGGGATGCAGGGACTCAGGGCCAGTGGGGAGGCTGGGCTTTGTGGGCTGGGAGAGAGAGGTGGAGAAAGATACTCTCCCTTTGGACCCTAGCTGGGGAGGGTCCCACCAGTCGTTGCCTCCCCCTTTGGGAAGGTAGACCCCCTCAGTCCCCTGGACTCACTCCTGCCACTCATTCCTAGAATGGCTGGGTCTCAGAGGAGTTTCCTAGGCATTGTCACCTTCTGTCCTCCATGGCCATTGGCATTGACCTTTCCCCATTGCCTTCCCTCCCTCAGCCCTGAGGACCTCCTCCTCCTTCGCACTCAGAGCAACCCATCCCTACAACTGAGGAGACGGCCTCTGACTCAGGGAAGCTCTGGCCATAAAGGACTTCAGGAGAGCCCTTTCTGGGGCTGCAGGAATCAGGGTCTTTGTATGGAAGGTAGGCCTTTATTCCTTGAGCTGGAAGAGGACCTTTGTTTAAATGCTTCACTCCAGGATTGTATGGAAAGGTTGCAGCTGAGAGAATGAGCCCATGCTTTGCAGGAATAAAGCCCCAAATGCAGTCTGTGGCATCATTGTCTTCCCAGAAGGTGGAAGTCAGATTTCCAGACCCCAGACACACAGTGCGCCAGTGAGTCCTTTGTGTGGGGAATGTGTGTATGTGTTGTTTATTTGTGTAGGTCTTCACTTCCCCAAAATGAGCATAGTCCAGGATGCAATCTTCACTCATAAACCTATACATTTATAGATTTTCGTTGTATAAGTGCAACATATTCAGCAGTGTGCATCTTTTTTAAAAATATACAAGGAAAAGTGAAGAAATTGTGATATTGACAATAGATCCATTCAGAAACAATACACACAAATGTACATGCCTCAATTTCTGTGTGGCTTTAGCAAGCAGAGGAAGGAGGTACATACCTCATGCTCCGGCTGTGACTGACACACACAAACACACACATTTTGTAATTGTCAATTTGTAAACTGCTTTGATCTTTTTGGAAAGGTGGGATATAAATAAATTTATTATTATAATATTATTATTATTATTATTATTATTATTATTATTAACACAGCAGTTAAACTCAGAGATTTGTCTCATTTGTAAAAATGAAATGATTATTTTCACCAGTGTCTAAATGGGGGAGCGTAATGAGGGGAAACCATTGATCAGATCATTGAAGAAATACAGGTCTTACCCAGCCCAGGGACCAGAGTTTCTCCACCTGGAATATAAGTAACAGAA
>NW_024830048.1:0-1419 GCF_019175285.1 Sceloporus undulatus
TCCAGTCTATGAAAGCTCCAGCTTCTTTATTTCAGTTAGACTCAAAGATGCTACAAGATCTCTTTGCAGACTGGTTTTGCAGACTAACACAGCTATGTTTTTGAATTCTATCACTGCAGTCTCTATTACAGGAAGTAATGTCAGCATTTTTAAGCAGAAGAAATTCCCATTGTACAGTTGGGAAACACTTGCTCAGAGATCCACAGATTGCCTAGATACCAGAGTAACAAGACTGCGCTCTATCTATGGCATTCTCTGCATGGCTTTCTTAGCTAAAGCCAGACCGAGAGCCTGACCTTGTGCTGAGCTTCACTGACAGCCCCAAGGAACTATATGGAAATACATAACTGCCATTTTGGAAAATTATCAGTGATCATTAGCAAATTGATACAAACAGGGACGTAGCTAGGATTTTAGGAAGGGGGGGTCCAGACTAAGTGCCACCATTATAATGGGGCTTGAGTGTGGCGGCGCAGCAGCACACACCATTCATTTTTCTAATGGAAGGGGGGGTCCGGACCCCAAGAACCACCCCCCCTTGGCTACGTCCCTGGTACAAATATTCAAATCTCCTACAAAAGTAACAAATAAAAGTGGGACTAGAAAATAAGATAGTGGTCCAAAACACATTGCAGAAATAATCCAGTTTGCGACCACTTTAACTGCCTTGGGTCAGTGCTGGGGAATCCTGGGAACTGTAGTTTATTGTATGCTGGCTATTTGCTTTAGTGAAATGAATGTAGTTTATTGTGGCACCAGAGCGCTCTGACAGAGAAGGCTAAACACCTCACAAAACTACAGAAAAAGAGATTCTATCTCAACATTAGGAAGAACTTCCTGACAGTAAGAGCTGTTTGACAGTGGAATATGTTGTCTGAGAGAGTGGTGGAGTCTCTCTCTGGAGGTTTTTAAACAGAGGCTGGATGCCCATCTATCAGGAGTGCTTTGTGTATTCCTGCATGGCAGGGGTTGGACTGGATGGTCTTTGTGTTATCTTCCAACTCTATGATTCTATGGCCTGAAATGCACAGGCCAAAAGAAACGGCTTCTGGCCACTTTGGGGGTATGGTGATCAGATGACGCACACCCCCAGAGCAGTCAGAAGCTGCTCTGATGCTGCGATCCAGGGCTGCTTTGGAAGCCATGGTCCCCTTTGCTTCTATGATTCTCCAGTCTCTCAGCCTCAGAGGATGGCAATAGCAAACCTCCTCGGAAGAAACTTGCCAAGAAAACCTTGTGACAGGTTCTTCTTAGGGTCACTATAAAGTGGAAATAACTTGAAGGTACACAATACACATATACAAATTTCAATAGTAGTTGTCACAGAAAATAGTATTTTGATTACAACATCCAAACGTTGATCAGAAGAGTTTGTTAACCTAAAATCAAATAATTATTTCAAGATTGATTATGAGTCCA
>NW_024830049.1:0-1419 GCF_019175285.1 Sceloporus undulatus
GCATAGCCGCCTTCCTCCTCAGGCCTGAGGAGAAGGGACAGGCCCCAAGGTGGCTTGGCTAGGCCTTGCTTTCTCCCCTGGAAGAATAAGAACCAGAGTTCGGAAAAGATTATTATTATTATTATTATTATTATTATTATTATTATTATTATTATTAACCTTTATTTATGAAGCGCTGTAAATTTACACAGCGCTGTACATACAATCTTTTAGTTAGACAGTTCCCTGTCCTCAGGCTTACAATCTAAAAGATTAGAAATATAATATACAATATAACACTTACACATACATATATGTACAATATGTGCATACATTTGTGTGTGTATATATATATATTTATACACACACACACAATAATATAATACCTATGCATATATATGTGTATGTGTGTATATGTATATATATATATATATATATATATACACACATACACATTAATATAATACCTATGCCTATATGTATGTATGTGTGTATACAGCATAGATTTATATATATGTATATACACAAACCCACACAATAATATACCTGTGTGTGTATGTGTGTGTATATATATATGTGTATGGTATATGCACACAAACCAACCCACACATTTATGATATAGTACCTATCCATATACACATATGTGTATATATATATGTATGTGTGTGTGTGTAGTTATGTATATATGTATATACGCACAACCCCCATATGTGTATATATGTGTGTGTGTGTATGTATATGTATATACATACAACCCTTCCACATTATAGTAAGTAAGTAGTTATCTGTAACCAGGTACTCCTGAGATGTTACTTTCAATGAAACAACTTGTAGTTAATAATAAAAATAATAAAATTTCCATAGATCAGGGCGGTTCACAGCAAATATCAAACAAACACAGCCTTAGGGCTGGAGCGTGGCTTTGGTGCGACTTCTGGACTCTTAGGACGCATGCATCATTGAAACACCAAACCTCCACTGTGACTCGAAGCAGCTTTATTTTGGCTGCCTGTAACAGGCCATTGGTATATTCTATTCATCAGGAGAGGATGGGTGCCTTAGCATTTGCTGGCTTTGCTTCTAATCTAGATTCTATTTTCAGCATTTCCATTGGCTCCATAATTCCAGATGTAACTAGGGTTGCCATTAGTCAGGACCTCCAAACCGGGACAAATGTAGGACAAAATTTTCAAATGTAGGATCTTTTTTTTTGGGTCCTATATTTGAAAAAGAGCCTCGCTGAGGGGAGGATTCCTTCTCCGCTTGGGCTCCGTTCACGGAGCCCAAGCAGAGAAGGAATCCGCTCCCTTTCCCGGCGCCTTCACAGAGGCCTGGAAAGAGGGAGGAGAGCACCCGCGATCGCCACGATCTCAGGCGGCCCCCTCCCTTTCCTGGCCTCTGTGGAGGCTTGGCCTTCACAGAGGCCAGGAAAGAGGGAGC
>NW_024830050.1:0-1419 GCF_019175285.1 Sceloporus undulatus
GTGGTTTTTGATGCAATTTACTATTTTCAAGGTCCAACTGTATAAATGATTTAATTTTTTTTAAAAAAAATTGTTATACTTTTAATGCCTTTGCATTGTTTTGAATTTGTACTGTATTAAATTTGCTGTTAGCCACCCTGATATTGGGAAAAAGGATGGATGTATATAAATAAAATAAACTGGAGCTCCCTTGAGGATCCATGGGTTTCTTGGTGTAAATAGCCCTCCACCAATAAAGAGAGAGACTGAATGAGTCTGTCCAGAATTGCTATGGGTCATTTTTGGCACCTGGGTTGTAACTCCATTGCCCAAACCTAGCACTTTGACACCATGAAGCTTCCAGGACTCTGTCCAACAGAATCCTGGGATTTCATCTTTCAGGTACTTAGATGTATATAGCAACTCTCACAAATGACTGCACTGAGGCTCTCTACCAAGCATCCAGTTCTAAGCACGCCATTCCCAGGTTTCTGTATGATGGATCCACAGCCGTTAACATGGCACCAAACTGGTACAATTGGATAATATGCATAGGACTTTGGTTGCCTACTTTCTGGTGTCCCTCCATCTCTCTTATAGGGTTGTGAATTCAGGTCCTGAGGTTTGTGAGCTAAAACCTAGGACCTGGGGCAGGGCCTCTAGAGATCTCATTCAGCCCAATGCATAAATTACAAACCACAGTCGCTCACAGTTTGTCATTCAAATCTACTCAATATACTTTCCTGTGTAGAAATGAAGAGACAAATTTTTAAAGGTCTGTTCCCAGATCAAGGGGAAATGAGAGAATTATTCTTACTCGCTTGCTTGGAGAGACAGGATAAAAAGCGTGAAGTTGACGGCTTTCATGGCCGGCTTCCATAGCTTTTTGTGGGTTTTTTGGGCTATGTGGCCACGTTCTAGAAGTGTTTCTTCCGATGTTTTACCAGCATCTGTGTCTGGCATTTTCAGAGATGGCAGCCACAGATGCTGACGAAATGTTAGGAAGAAACTCTTCTAGAACATGGCCACATAGCCCAAAATATCCACAAAAAACTAAGGATAACAAGCATTTAATTTAGCCTCCTTCTTTCTAGCCAGATGGCGAACGCAGAGTATAGTAGTCAGCCCTTGTACCACTACAACTGAGAGAAAGCAAGAAACTGAACCAATCCATAGACCCCTGCAATTTTTCTAGTTGAAGAAACCAATGAACTAAGCCTCACAAATTATAATAAGCTACTGCTCTCACATCTGATCTGGATGTTTGCACAGAGCTCTTTCCTCTTTCCTAGACTTGGGCTCCCTCCAAAATGGAGAAGAGGCAGCCTCATCTCCTGTCTGAAGATCATGCATGAAAACTGGAAGCTCAATGCCAGGCCCTGATGTATCGTATCTTTACTGCCACGTGTAAAAAGGGCAAGGAAAAACACCTGTTACAGG
>NW_024830051.1:0-1419 GCF_019175285.1 Sceloporus undulatus
GGACCCACAGAGAACCTCTATATCAGGGGTTGGCAACCCCCGGCCCATGGGCCGGATGTGGCCCGCAGTGGCGGCAGGACCGACCCCAGCCCGGTCCTGCCGCTGCCGCCGCCTCCTCCTCCTGGGCCGCGTGACCGCGCTGCCCTCCTCCTCCACTGCTCGGAGGAGGAAGAGGAGGGCCGTGCGGCCTGGGGCAGAGGAGGCAAAGGGGGAAGCCCCACACCGCCCTCCCCACCTCCCCACACGGCCCCACGCTGCCCTCCCCGCGTGGCCCCTTGCTGCCCTCCCTGCCTCCCAGCGCGGCCCCTCGCTGCCCTCCCTGCCTCCCCGCGCGGCCCCACGCCACCCTCCCTGCCTCCCCACGCCGCCCTGCGTCGCCCACCTCCTTCTCCTCTGCCTCCTCCGCCCTGCCCCCAGGCCACATGGCGCATGGAGGAGGGGGGAGGAGAAGAAGGAAGAGGAGAAGGAAGAGGAGGAGGAGGAAGAGGAGAAGGAAGAGGAGAAGGAGGAAGAGGAGGAAGAGGAGGAGGGGGGAGCAGAAGGAGGAGGAAGAGGAGGAGGAGCAGAAGAAGGAGGAGGAGGAGGAGAAGGAAGAGGAGGAGGGGGAGCAGAAGGAGGAAGAGGGGGAGGAGAAGGAGGAGGAGGAGGAAGAGGAGGAGGGGGAGCAGAAGAAGGAGGAGGAGGAGGAGAAGGAGGGGGAGGAGGAAGAGGAGGAGGGGGAGCAGGAGGAGGAGGAGGAGGGGGAGCAGAAGGAGGAGGAGGAAGAGGAGGAGGGGGAGCAGAAGGAGGAGGAGAAGGAAGAGGAGGAGCAGAAGGAGGAGGAGGAAGAGGAGGCGGGGGGAGCAGAAGGAGGAGGTGGTGAGTGGCCAGAGGCCTCAATGTTTTTTTAAATTTTATTTTGTGTGCTTTAAGTGCTAACAAGTCTCCCTTGTTTTGACAATGATAGTGTGATGATGATGATGATGATATGAGTCAGCTTGAGAGGCATTCAGGCACTGTTTCAGAAGCCGAGAGTGTATCACCTTCCAAAGTGTGTTTTGGGTGCTTTTAATGCTAACAAGTCTCCCTTGTTTTGACAGTGATAGTGTTGTGGTGGTGGTGGTGGTGGTGGTGATGATGATATGAGTCAGCTTGAGAGGCATGCACGCACTATTTCTTAAGCCAAGAGAGTGTGACTTTCCAAAGTGCCTTTTCTGTGTGTTTTTGGTTCTTCAATGGTGATATTGATATCAGAAAGCCTCTGAGGCAAGGCCAATGTAAATTGCTGTGATTTTTACAAACTCATGCGCAGTGAAGAAAAACCACACTCCCTTGACCAAGTACACACTTCTGAGAAGTACACTTGGTGCAAGAACTGTGAAACCACCTTGACATGTTCAATATGCATAGCCATGTGAACCCATGTTCAGTGTGAAACTC
>NW_024830052.1:0-1419 GCF_019175285.1 Sceloporus undulatus
TCTGAGTAATGGAGGCCCATTAAATAACATCACATTCCAAGCTTTTCCTATTCTTACATCCCAATATCCTTGATTTCAGACAAATAAAAGAAATATATAGAGAAAGTTCAATTGGCTACATAAAGTTTTAAAGTTCTGATGGGGAAATGGTTGGTTGATTTTGGTTGTAGGTCTCTCCTCCCACCCCATTTTTTTATCTAACTCAAATGTACACAATATCTTCTCTTCTCTTATTCCAATTTTGTGCTGAATCTCCTCCTCCTTGAACAGAAATTTGGCTTCCAAAAAATTTCAAGTGTCTCCCATGAAAGCTCCCTTCCTCCTTCCCCTTGCTTTCTACTAAGATTGATGCATCACTGAAAGCTTTAGGAGTGTGCCTCAGCAGAAACATCACAAATTGCATCACAATCACAATGTGGAAATGGCAAAGTGTGGGAGACAAAGGGGAAGTTTATTTATTTATTTATTTATTTATTTAATATCCCACTTTTTCCTAATATGGGATCCAAATGGATTGCAATATATTAAACCAAAACAGTGGTTCCCAACCTTCCTAATGCCATGACCCTTTAATACAATTCCTCATGTTGTGGTGACCCAAACCCATGAAATTATTTTCATTGCTACTTCACAACTGTAATTAAATAGGTGTTTTCCAATGGTCTTAGGCGACCCCCATGAAATGGTCATTCGACCCCCAAAGGGGTCCCGACCCACAGATTGGGAACCACTGAGCTAAAACAATATACAGGTTGAGTTTACCGTATCTGGAATTCTTAAATATTCCAAAAACCAAACCCTTTTCGTGTATGGCTAAGATAGTGGCATTTTTGCTTTCTAATGGTTCAGTGTAAACAAACTTTGCTTCATACACAAATTTATTTGAAATACGGTATCAGATGACCTCTAGGCTACGTCTATAGGATGTATATGAAACATAAATCAATTTTATGTGTAGACTTGGATCACATCTCCAAGATATCTCACTATTTACATATATGCGAATACAGGTATTCCAGAATCCAACAATATCTGAAATCGATAACACCCCTGGTCCAAAGCATTCAGGATAAGGGAGACTAATCCTGTACAGTACAAAAGTTTTTAGACTGTTAAACAATGAATCAAATTAAAACATGATAAAATGATTGTTAAAAATTCAACATATTTTTAAAAAATATAGCACACCCATTGAATATGCCTCTGTCCCAACCTATTAAATGCTGAAGGCCTGTTTAAATAAATAAAAGAAAGTGTTGCTCTGGCAGCAGAAAGAGAGCAGAGAGGGTCCAAAGGAGGAGCCCTTGGGAGGGAGTTTTCATAGGAGCAGCCATCAAGAAAGCTCTTTGTTGACCAACCATGGAATAATGAGACCAGATACAGCATTTGTGGTTAAACAAGGGCCATATTTATTGATCT
>NW_024830053.1:0-1419 GCF_019175285.1 Sceloporus undulatus
GGTAGTATTAGGGTGCAATATGTAGCTGGTCATCAGAAAATCAAATATTGACATCAAAAAGTACAGAATTGTTGCATGATCTAATTACACATCAGCTACAATGCCAGTTTAACATAGCAAAAGAAAGTGTGAAGAGTAAAGGGAGTATGCGTTTATGGTCCATTGGTACTATTACAAATTTGGAGGACAAAGTGCTGCAAGAATATATCCAGCTAAAAGCCCTCGGTCAGGCTAGAAACTGCTGGCAAAGGTAACATAGTTTGTAACAAGATAAATGGGAAGGCAGAGCAATTTGAAGTGTATCCAGCATCCTTCCAAGATCACCTTGGCTAAAAGAAAAATTAGCACCCATCTGGGAAAAACGTGTTTCTCGGATGCCAAGAATGGGATATGGCTATTTAAAAAAAATATGCAAGCACCTCCTGGAAATGAGAACAGGCACTGCAATTCCAGACAGAGAACAGGAGGGTAATGAGGAGACAAAAAGGGTCAAATTGGCATTCATTTCTCTTGCTGTGATTATGAAGATGTCAGACCCACTGAATATAGAGTACTGCAGGGGTGGGGAAGCTCTCGTTTTTTTCACTACTAATTCCAGAAGTGATAATTCCAAAACTGGAAACTAATAACCAAATGTGTTGCAAGAAACAGGCTCAGACACAATATAGTACATCATCTTGTAAGAAGATATTGGGAAGTGAGTCATGAGGTTAGCGTGAGATTGTGGTTCATCAGGGCAAAAAGTGGGGACAAACAAAATTACATGTGGAAACTTAGGAAGCCCAAGAAATCAGAATTAAATTGTTGAGTTTGCACTTCAGACTGGAAAGTCTAACTCAGGGCTGTCCCTACAGTGGCCCTTGGCATCCTCCAGGAACCCCCCTGGATACCGAAATCCGTAGATATTCAAGTCCCATTAAATTTTTTCTGCACTTAGGGTGGAAAAATGAAATGCACAGATATAGGATGGGGGACACCTGGCTGAATGAAACTATGTGTGAAAGGGATCTAGGAGTCCAAGTAGACCACAAGTTGAACATGAGTCAACAGTGCGATGCGGCAGCTAACAAGGTCAATGCGATTTTAGGCTGCATCAATAGAAGTATAGTGTCTTGATCAAGGGAAGTAATAGTGCCACTATTCTGCCTTGGTCAGGCCCCACTTGGAATATTGTGTGCAGTTCTGGGCACCAGAATTAAAAAAGGACATTGAGAAACTGGAGCGTGTCCAAAGGAGGGCGACTAAAATGGTGAAGGGTCTGGAAACCTTGTCCTATGAGGAATGACTTAGGGAGCTGGGGATGTTTAGCCTGGAGAAGAGAAGGTTAAGAGGTGATATGATAGCCCTGTTTAAATATTTGAAGGGATGTCATATTGATGAAGGAGCAAGCTTGTTTTCTGCTGCTCCAGAGACTAGGAC
>NW_024830054.1:0-1419 GCF_019175285.1 Sceloporus undulatus
GCCATGGAAACCCACTGAGTGACTTTGGTCAAGTCCCACTCTCTCAGCCCCAGAGGATGGCAATGGCAAAGCCTCGCTGAAGAAACTTGCCAAAGACAGGTTCACCTTAGGGCAGGGGGGACCAGGCATCCTCCTTTTCCAGGACATGTCTTACATGCCAACCTCTGTCCAGAAGGAATTTCCAAATGCCCTCCATTTTGAGCATAACTAAGAAGTGTGAATTTATATTTCTATGAGTGTTTTTTAGCTGTTGTTTTTGTAATGTCCTCCATTTTTTCTTGAATTTCCTACATCTTGCGGTGCCTCGTCCTCCTCTGCAGTTACGACAACAGGATCGCCATAAGTGAGAAATGACTCAAAGGCGCACAACAGCAACAACAACATTCATGGACAAATTCCAAAGATATAGCCGCGTTAGTCTGGAAAATCCAGTATGCAAAGGGATCTTGTAGCACCTTTGAGACTCACTGAGAGAAAGAGGCTGGGAGCATGAGCTTTTGTAGACTTCAGTCTGCTTCCTCAGAGGTGAGTAAACATGCAGCCAAAGAAATAGGCTCAGATCTGCAAAAGCTCATGCTCCCAACTTCTTTCTTTTAGTGAGTCTCAAAGGTGTTACAAGATCCCTTTGCATACAGATATGTACCTGAGGCTGTCTGTAGAAAAGGGGGGAAATTGAGGTAGAGGGAATCTAGCATCAGCTTTTAAATACCCTTTTTTTTAAAATGGTATTTTGTATTGTATTTTCAGATTGTTTAGCTACATCGTTTTAACTTGTGGTATAAACCACTTTGGGTGCCACATGGGGTGAAAAGTGGGATATTAAGGAAATATACACACTCTCAACCTCAGAGGATGGCAATGGCAAAAACATTTTGAATCATAAAATCATAGAATTGGAAGAGACTGCAAGGGCCATCGAGTCCAACTCCATTCTGCCATGCAGGAACTCTCAATCAAAGCATGCAAGAAACTTGCTAAGAAAACCCTGTGATAGCTTTGCCTTAGGGTTGCCATAAGTCAGACACGACTCGAAGGTACACAACAACAACAAATAGACGGTTAATTTTAGCTTTCGTGAATTTTATGTATGTGTGTGTATATATTATATATATATTTGCGGCTTCAAGTCACCTAATGGTGACTCCTATGAATTTGAAGGAATACTCAGAGGTGTATTTCCAGTTCCTTCCTCCACAATAGAGCCTACAGCACCTGGTATTCATTGGTGGTCTCCCATACAAGTGCTAACCAGGGGTTGCTCCTGCTTAGCTTCCAAGATCAGACAGGATCTGATGTCTTTAGGGCATTTAGGTTGCAGGTATATGACTTCAAGTTGCCTGTTGACGTATGGCAACCCCATTGATTTCATAGGGTTTTCTTAGGCAAGGAATACTCAGAGGTGGTTTTCCCATTGTCTTC
>NW_024830055.1:0-1419 GCF_019175285.1 Sceloporus undulatus
CCCCCTGGAATGCCTCTTACAGTCACACAACTACAAATCCCAGAATTCCATATCACTGAGAGCCATGGCAGTTAAAGGTGGACTATTTCTGCAGTGTAGATGCAACCAAAATGAATTACAACTCATAGAGACCCCAAGGGCCATCCAGTCCAGCCCCTTCTGCCATGCAGGAACTCTCAGTCAAAGCATCCCTGACAGATGGCCATCCAACCTCTGCTTAAAGACCTCCAAGGAAGGAGACTCCACCAAAATCTCTGAGGGAGTTTGTTCCACTGTCGGACAGCCCTTTCTGTAGGGAAGTTCCTCCTAATGTTGAGGAGGAATCTCTTTTCCTGCACTTTGCATCCATAGTCCCTGGAGCAGCAGAAAAGAAGCTTTCCTCCTTCTCAATATGGCATTCCTTCAAATGTTTAAACAGGGCTATCATACCACCTCTTAACCTTCTCTTCTCCAGGCTAAACATCCCTAGTTCCCTCAGTCCTTCCTCATAGGGCTTCCTTTAACTGCCATGGCTCTAAGTGATATGGAATTGTTAGATTTGTAGTTGTGTGAGTATACAAGCATTCCAGGGGGGAAATCACTCTGTGCTTAATAGACTATAGCACCGTTTCCTAAACTTGGTTTCCAAATCCTGTATAAAAATGTCTGCTTCGGACGCAAGAATGGCCTTTCCTCCTCTTCTGTGAAGAAGACTGAGGCATCTCAAAAGGTGATCTGCAATAGAAAATAGCCCTCATCCAGAGAGTGATTCAGGAGGGAAGCACAGGGTGGATCCCAAATATAATTTGATTCCTTCAGGAAGGATATCAATAGAGTGGGACATATTGGAATATCGTCCCTTCTCTTATCCTTAGCTCCCTGGATCTTCAAAAAAGGGGTGAAAGTGAAAGACAAGGCCACAATCTTGGTTCCTGTCATCTAGATTTCTTGTGTGATGGGAGACATTTTTAGCACATGAAATGTTTTCCTTGTAGGTCCTGACAATCTGCTTCACTAAACTAAGTCTATGGCAGCCTCTCCCAATCATCCAATCTTTATTATTTATGTATTTGATTTCCAGTCTGTTTGGTCCAGTTCTTTTACAACAAAAGGCAGAGAACACTACAGGGCCCTCTTCCCTTCCCTGGGAATAGAAAAATGCAGTCACCCCGTTCGCGGGGCAGACTGCTTTGCCACTGCAGCGTGGCAAAACTACAAGCCCCAGTGTGCTCTGGGGCTTGCCCCGGCTCCCGATTGGCTGGCGGGGCCGGAAGGGGCAGCCCTTCCGGCCCGGGGATGCTCTGGGAGCGGGGCTTGCTGGTGTGGGGCTTCCGGTCCTCCAAGGCTGCCCATTGGTGGGCTCGGCCTTGGGGGCGGGGCCCCACAAAGGACGCAGAGGGGAGGGGCCGAGCAGTATATATTGCTGCTCGGAGGCCTCTC
>NW_024830056.1:0-1419 GCF_019175285.1 Sceloporus undulatus
TTTTTATCCAAACCTTTAACAGAGAGTTTCTTATGAAATGATGCGAGAAGGCTTTATTGGCTTTGTTTTTATTATACCACATGAAAGTGTGGTAGCCATATTGTAGCTGTGTGCTTTCTAGTAACAACATCCTTTTATTTCTCAGTTTAACCCATTCTTCGATCCAACATAGGCAAGATGCGAAGTTATAGGCTTTGAGGTTTGGTAGCGCACATCCACCTCTCGATGTTTCTTCGGGTAATATTTTTCATTTTACTCTTGCCTTTCGGCCATATATATAGATTGTTAAGCCATAATGTTAATGAAAACTGTTGTGTGGCTGAGTTCTGTGGTCCAAGGCCACAGGTGCAGTGGTTGAGAAAAGGCACATGAGAGCTTCATTGCTTTTAGAAAAGCTGCCAGAATCCCAGATGGGAGGACACTGCGCAGAAAAGGGCAGGAGAATGCTGTGCGGGAAAGGGCTATCCAATTAATTAGCTTAATGGGTAAATGGAGTGGGGTGGATTCATATGGTCATAAAAGGGATATGCTTATACCTTCTTTAATTCCTGACCAAAAAAAGTCACTTCTATTACATGTATCTTCTTCTTCAATAAAAGCTGTTCCTTTTTCAAATACTGCCTTTTGTGTTGCAAGAGGGGCTGCAATTAGGAGCTTGACAGATATCTCTCCCCCCTTCCATTCACCCTGCTTTCCCAAAAGGGCTGGAGAGCATACCAAACCAGCCACAGAACCTTTCCCTGATCTTGTGTAATGCCAGGTCAGTCAAAAATAAAACACACATAGTCCAGGATCTCCTACTGGACCAAGAGGCTGACCTGGCTTGTTTCACGGAGACCTGGCTGGGTGATGATTGCTCAGCCACCTGGGATCAGGCCTTACCAGCCTGGTTCTCCGTCAGTGAGCAGGTAAGGGGAGTGCCTTTGGTCCATGAAGACAATCTTGCCTTGAGCAGGATACCTATCCATATGATGGACCACATCGAATGTATTTACTAAACTTAAAGACTAGGGAAAGTCTGGGGATTCTGTTAGTTTACCGTCGGCCCTGTTCCTTAACAGACTCCCTAGCAAAGCTGACACAACTGGTCTCTGAGCTGCAGATGGAGTCACCTAGGCTTTTGGTCCTGGCCGACCGCAACATCCCCCACGAGGCCCCTCCTCAGCATGCGCAGGTATTGTCAGGGCCTAGCTGCTGCTGCTTATTCTGCTGGTGGCCCCTGCGAGAAAGGAAGGTATGTGCCAGGGGTTCAGGAGTCTCCTCTTTCTTCCTTTGAGGAGAGTGCAATGGAGCCCAAGGTGCAGAGCTGGACTCAGGAGGAAAAAGCAGAAAAGAAAGGCTCTTCTTTGGCAATCAAGCTCTCTCTGTGTACCTTCTATGTTTGTGTTTGTGTGTGTTTGCCTCTGCTGTTGTTATGGC
>NW_024830057.1:0-1419 GCF_019175285.1 Sceloporus undulatus
AGCTGGCGAATCAGCCGAAGCTGATAACAGGTGCTCCTGACCGTCGCGTTCACCTGAGCAGTCAGGTGAAGCGATGAATCAAGAAGCACCCCCAGACTGCGTACAGAGTCCTTCACAGGGACCGTGACCCCATTCAGGACAGGTGGAACCACCGCCATTCCTGGACCAGGGGAACCTATAACTAGTACCTCCGTTTTCTCTGGATTCAACTTGAGTCGGTTTTCCCTCATCCAGCCCATTACTGACTCTAGGCACGCCATGAGAGGAGAGACACCATCCCCAGTCACTGCATCAGTCGGAGACATAGAGAAAATAATTTGGGTGTCATCAGCGTACGGATAACCCCGCGCCCCATGTCTCCGGATGATCTCTCCCAGCGGTTTCATGTAAATGTTAAATAGCATGGGAGACAGAATGGCCCCTTGAGGGACCCCGGTTTTAAGGGCCCGCTCATCGGAGCACACGTCTCCCAGCTGCACCATCTGGGACCTCCCGGAGAGGTAGGACCGGAACCACTGGAGCGCAGTGCCCCCGATCCCCACCTCTGCCAGGTGTCCCAGAAGGATACCATGGTCTCGAAAGCCGCTGAGATGTCCAAGAGCACCAACAGGGACACGCTTCCCCTGTCGATGCCCAGATCATCGACCAAGGCGACCATGGCCGTCTCAACTCCGTAACCCGCCCAGAAGCCAGTTTGAAATGGGTCAATCTTCAGTATCTCTTCAAATATTTGAACAGGGCTATCCATGCTTAACCTTCTCTTCTCCAGGCTAAACATTCCCAGATCCCTAAACCACTCCTCATAGGGCTTGATGGTTTCCAAACCTTTCACCATTTTTATTGCCCTCCTTTGGATAAACTCCAGCTTCTCAACATCCTTTTTGAATTGTGGTGACCAGAAATGGACACAGTATTCCAAGTGAGGGCCTGACCAAAGTAGAACAGAATTGCACTATTACTTCCCTGAATCTATAACACAGAATCAAAGAGTTGAAAGAAACTAGAAAGGCCATCCAGTCCAACTCCCTGCCATAACACTATACCCATATTTATGTAGCCTAGAATCACATTGGCCTTTTAAGCTGCTGCATCAAACTGTTGACCCAGGTTCAAGTTGTGGTCTACCAGGACTCCTAGATCCCTTTCACACATAGTTTGTAAAGCCACTGTCTGTCTGTCTGTAATTGGACTGAAGTCAAAGAACAGCCAGTCAGGGCAGATATTTATGCTTTAATTGTTGCTTGGGGACAGAAACCAAGTATCCAAAAGGGTTTAAATTGCCTTAGAATGTGTCCGGGGGGAAGAATGGTCTGAAACCAAATTGAATGCAATGGGTGCTTGGAGCAAATAAATCAGACAAAAAGGATTAGCAAGTCCTTCTTGGCTCTGAATTCCTATCGTGTTCACAAGTCAATATAC
>NW_024830058.1:0-1419 GCF_019175285.1 Sceloporus undulatus
AAGATTTGGGATGGAGGTGTATCTGGATGAGTCAAGGGACTGGAAACAGGATAGGTTGTTTTTTAGCAGATTAATGCAAGACTGTCATTGTATTTGTGAAATAAAAAAACGTTCAACAGGTGTAAGAAATGAATTGGCAGTCTCAACACAGACATAATGTCATCACAATTATTACATTGTTGGGAAAAGTGGGTAAATTTGAATTTAACAGGGCTGTTGCACCTCCTCCAAAAATAGCAAAGTTCTAGTACAGTATATTACGCAAAACATGGATTCTGCTATCGGTCTCTTAATTTAACAAACAAAAACAAATCCATTTAAAAGAAGTGGAAATCATGTAGCTCTTCTTATATTAACAGATTGAAGTTCACAGCATGTGTCACCACTGGCACTGCTAGCTAAGGATGCTTTGATTTACAGTCCAACAACATCTAGAAGGCCATATAACTCCCATGTCTGCCTGAAAGGGATAAAGAGATCATGGGCATTTTATTTCTTATTGACTACACTCCTGTCTTCCATGAAACTTAAACAGCTATTTACTGGATTTTGACCTCCCTCTTCCACAGCTCCTGAGAAACACTCTACTCTTCCAGGACACAAGTAAGACAAGGTAGCCCCACACACCTGACCAACAAAAGCCTTTTATTATTACATACATTTAATATTCTACACTATTTGGTCCCAAGGACCTTCCATCTCCAGACAATTTATAAAAGATTACAATAATAACGGAACATAGTATAAAGAGAATTGTTGTTGTTGTTGTTGTGTGCCTTCAAGTTGTTTCTGACTTATGGTGACCCTGAGGCAAACCTATCACAGGGTTTTGTTAGCAAGATTTCTTCAGAGGTGGTTTTCACTGTCTTCCCCTGAATGTAAGAGCATGAGACTTTCCCAATGTCACCCAGTGGGTATCAGACCATCACCCAAACCATTATGCCATGCTAGGACCACCTAAAATGCATACAAATTAACTACTGTATATAATATACTCATGTACAAGTCAAGAAATTTTAGTTATAAAATTGATCCAGTAAACCTGGGTCAACTTATCCATGGGTCAATGTAAGTACTATACTTTAATTCTTATCAAAAAAAGGACCCATCCCCTTCTCTGAGTAGAGTGGTGAAAGGCAAGAGCTTAATCCATCCCAGGAGAACCTAAAAGAAGCACTGACCCCGTCTACTCTGTCCACCGCAGTACTACTTCTGAGCTTTTTGAATGCCCAGGCAGAAAAATGGCAATGGTGGCAACTCTTTAGTGCCTCCCTTCAAAGGAGCACCAAGAGGAAGCAGCCTCTGAAGGATCTGAATAAGACAACTGTGTATGTTTGGCCTGTTACAGACAGCCAAAATAAAGCTGCTTCGAGTCACAGTGGAGGTATGGTGTTTCAATGATGCATGCGTTCTAAGAGT
>NW_024830059.1:0-1419 GCF_019175285.1 Sceloporus undulatus
AAAGAGATTCCACCTCAACATTAGGAGGAATTTCCTAACAGTAAGGGCTGTTCGACAGTGGAATGCACTCCCTCGGAGGGTGATAGAGTCTCCTTCCTTGGAGGTCTTTAAGCAGAGGCTGGATGGCCATCTGTCAAGGATGCTTTGATTTGGATTTCCTGCATGGCAGGGGGTTGTACTGGATGGCCCTAGTGGTCTCTTCCAACTCTATGATTCTATGATTCTATGAATATTTTTTTCCAAAGAAGTCTGAAACACAAATAGTGCTCACAAATTGCTGAAATTATTCAGGCTTGTATATAGGAAGAAAATACGTAAGTATGTGCTTCCCTAGTTCAGTCAAATGTGAATTTTGAAACAGATTCACTGGTGAAGAACTGAGAAAGTAAAAAAAAAAGAGGTCATAGATATTCACGCCCATAACACCAGAAAATATCCAATACTAGAGTTCATGTCTTGTGTAAAGGTTGAATGGAATGCTCTCCTACAAGTCTGGCTTATGGTAACCCTAAAGTGAATCTATCATGGGGGATTCTGCGGCTGAGAGTATGTGTCTCAGCCAAAGTCACCCAGTGGGTTTCCATGGCTGAGTAGGGAATCAAATCCTGATCTCCAGAGTTGTAGTCCAACACTCAAGCCACTATACAACACCAAGGCCCAGGACAGACTGCCCCAAAAGGGCAGCCAAATGGCACGGCATCCCACTGGACGAAAAAGAACCCGGAAAAAACAAGTTCTTTTTGGTGCGCAGAGATGATGTCATCAGTGTGCCATTGGCATACTGTGACATGTCCAAGCCGCAAGTGCGGCACCCAGAGGTGTAGATGTGGTGCCATGCTTGCGTCATGCACCAGATAAAGATGGCACCATCCATCCGTGTTAGGCTTCTGGAGCATGTGGATGCAGCAGTCTGCACTGGGCCCAACTCAGCAACATTAACTGCTGAATTCCCAATGATGATAATTTTCCATTACATAATGGCATTCTACATGTAATGAAATGCAACTAGCAGAAATAAGCATATGCATGACACATACAAGGAAAATACACAGGTGTGATATAGAAGGTGCATTAAAAGCATTACAATGACTTAACCAAAACAATCTGTCCCAGTATATTTTCTTGTGCCCCAACAATCATTTTTTTTTCTTCTCACTAAATAAAGCATGTGCAGGCAGCTGTGATAATATTGATACCAGCATACAACACAATAACAATAGATAAAATGAAACTGTATGCTGAAATACGTTTGGCTGCTGTAACCTAAACAATGAATAAAATAAATTAACCTTGTTTCCCCAATAACGTTAAGCTCTGCTTTAGAGTATGTATGCTTCTGTGTTAAATCCAGAAATATTGACCATGCTCTTTACACTGTTGTATTATATATATATATATATATATATATATATATATATA
>NW_024830060.1:0-1419 GCF_019175285.1 Sceloporus undulatus
TCCCTCTCAGGCCGGCAGATGGCAGTTATGGAGGGCGGAGTCTCCTTCCTCTCAGGCCGGCGGATAGCAGTTATGGAGGGCAGAGTCTCCTTCCTCTCAGGCCGGTGACTTGAAAGCATAGAACAACAAAGTACAATGGGTCCCACCCACATGGATATCAAAGTCCATGGATGCTCAAGTCACATTAAATACAATGGTGTAGTAAAAAAAAGTGTCACTTATATAAAATGGCAAAATAAAGGTTTGCTTTTTGGAGTTTATTTTTATTTTTTGAATATTTTCAAAACATGAGTGGTTAAATCCGTGGATAAATAATCCATGGATCTGGTGAGATGATTGCAATAGGTAACTGGCCTAAATACCCTGAATACAGAAGATCCCATCTGATCTTGGAAGCTAAGCAGGGTCAGTACTTGGATAGGAGATTGTCACGGAATACCAGGTGCTGTAGGATATATTCAGAAGAAGGCAATGACAAACCACCTCTCAGTATTCTTTGCCAAAAAAACAAACACCCCCCCCCCCCCACAATTTTCTATGTGGTCACCATAAGTTGAAGGCACGTGCAAACACAGCAAATCTTGTTGCCTGGATAATCAGGCTTTCTGTATACCTAGTTTGCGGTATGGTTAATTCTGTCTAAATACAGTGGCCCGTGATATACGCTGGGATTTGGTTCCAGGTTTAAGTCCCATTTAATACAATGGTGTAATAAAAGGACATCCCTGATATAAAATGACAAAATCAAGGTTTTCTTTTTGGAATTTATATAATTTAAAAATATTTTCAAGCCTTCAATTATTGAATCGTCGGATAAGGAATCCATGGATATGGAGGGTCAACTGTACTACTTCCAGTATGTGAAAAATCTTTGATATCTCTGCCTCTGTTGCAGCTAGAAACTGTGCAGGTCATAACAGGCCATGTGAGAGACATGTGGATGATAACCAAAACTTCATAAACACTCACATGGTTACAAACCTAAAGATATACTGGAGCGGTTATAGAAAGAACCATAATAGTAAAAACTTGATGCTGCTATATGTAAACAATATACAAGTTGGTCTTAGCAACTGGGGTTTCTTTGTGAGAGATGATGTGGGGGAAATATCCTAAAGACCCACACAAAAACACAAACAAGCAAAGAAAGGTTGTCTTCAAACTGATAATACTGATATTATGTATATTAGGACAAGATATCTGAAGTTCTTTTCATCCTGAAGAGAATTCATGGTCAAACTATGTTGAAGCAGTGGATATAAATTAAAAATGCATCAAATCAAGCCCTGTCTCTTTCTTTTTTTTTTTTTTTTTGCCTTGAAGGACAACCTCCTTGAAGATAAGAGGGCTATCTCTCAGTGCAATTTTTGCTTAAGTGCACTTTTGCTTAAGTAAAATTATCAAGTAGATGCAATATCG
>NW_024830061.1:0-1418 GCF_019175285.1 Sceloporus undulatus
GTGTTTCAATGATGCATGCATCCTAAGAGTCCAGAAGTCGAACCAAAACCACACTCTAGCCCTAAGGACTGGAGCGTGGCTTTGGTGCAGCTTCTGGACTCTTAGGACGCATGCATCATTGAAACACCATACCTCCACTGTGACTCGAAGCAGCTTTATTTTGACTGTCTGTAACAGGCCATAGTAAATTTCTCAACTCCTATTACCCATGCCAGTGTTAAGAACAGAACATGTTTCTTATCAAATTTGTTTTAACAGATTACCTCTGTGTCTTCTGTAGTTCCAGTCCCAGCTGAACTTGTTACAATACCAAACCTCTCCTTTCTCTTTTTCAGCTTCTCATCCTCTTCAGTCTATACAAAATGGAAGAAAGAAAGTATTTAGTTGGCTTTTAGGTCAAGAGAACAATTTTGGCTGCTGACTGCTTCCTTGCTTGCCCCCAAGTCTTACAGAACAACTTGCTGGAAAAGAGATTTATATTAGACTATAGCTAGTGTTCGGAATTACACAGTGAACTAAATGCAATTGTTAGTTTAGGGTAGAGTACACCCTCAGAAACAATGGGAACTTGGTAAGTCAACACTTTTGCTGTTGTTGTTAACTGCCCTAATTAATTATTTACATTAACACTTAATGTACTTTAAACTGATTCAATGGGTCCATGCTACTTGGGACTAACAATTGTATTTAGGCCAGCATTTCGCCTAGTCTCTAGAACATGAATATACTGCAGCTCTCCAGATGATTGCAACACTCACCAGCATAGCCAGTGTAAGGAATGCTGGGAGCTGAAATCCAACATCTTCTGCAGCGCCACATTTTGACCACTCTGCTCTAGAATTTACAAGCTTTCCCCCAATATTGCCTCCAAAATGATGGGCAGAACGCATAGGATCGGCTTTGTTGTCTAACAAAATTATTTTAGATCTGTTCTAAACATTAGGAACAACACAACACAACATGAGGACAACTCAACATAACATTTAAGGCTTCACTTACATGATTCACAGTCACTACTGAGGCACTCCCAGAAGTATGTCTGGGGATTTTTTTTTAATGTGGGGAAAAAAAAAAAAAACACGAAAGTCTGTATGAAGAGAATGTGGTGTACAATAAACATTCAGTATTAGGTACCACAGTACAAGGCCTGACAGCTAACCTTTTTCTGAACAAGTATGTAATGAATATTAGTGACATTAAGTGCATTTTTAAGTCTCAATTTATTCTTTCTTCTTAAAAAGGCCATTAAAATTTTAATCCACTTGCTATGATTTTAACAAAACCATTTTTCATCAAGTTGGCCTGCATGGCACTTTATGCATATTAATTCTATTGTAATTATTTACCAGCAGGGGTAGGCAACCTGCGGCCCGCGGGCTGGATGCGGCCCGGCAAGGCCTTGGGACTGGCCCCAGCCC
>NW_024830062.1:0-1418 GCF_019175285.1 Sceloporus undulatus
ACGAATAAAATCTCCCACGTTTGGGGGGGAGGGCAGTGGGCATATTGACCATTTTTCCAATGGATGCAGACATGGACTTAATGCCTTGTGTATCTGTGAGGGAGGGATAAATCTTAGAGTGTCAGGAACGTAGTTTCTTTTTTTCTCATACAGAAGGAAAATATGGAGGGAGAGGAGAGAGAGAAAGAGAGAAAGTGAAGAGAAAATAGAGAGAAAAGCCATGGGGATAGAAAGAGAAAAATCAGTGAGGAAGAAAAATTGTGAGACAAACAGATCCTCGCACACAAAGAAGCAAAACAGCAAAGGAATGAGGTGTGTGATGACATGTATGTGCCCATGAAATAACTGTGTGTGTTGTGATCAGTGGTGTGACACTGAAAGTCAGGCCTTTACTTAGATGTTTGAGTAACTGTTTGTATATGATGTGAAAAGGGCTGATGTGAAAGTGTAAAGGCAGGATTAATGCTGAACATAAAGAAAAGAAAAATAACAACCATGGAGAAGCTGCATAAATTCAGCTTAGACTGTGAGGAAATCACAATAGTTAAAGAGTTCCTGTACCTTGGATCAAGCATTGATCAGAATGGAGACTTCAGCCAAGAAATCAGAGGAAGGCTAGGGATGGGGAGGGCAGCGATGAAAGAACTAGACGAGATCCTAAAGAGAAACAACTGAGCACTAAAACTAGAACCGTCCAAATCATGGGATTCCTCACCACTTTATACACATGTGAGAACTGGACAGTTAAGAAAGGCAACAGGAAGAAAATCAACTCATTCGAGATGTGATTGTGGGGAAAAGTGCTAAGGATCCCACGGAGAGCCAAAAAGCCAAACAAATGGGTTCTAAAGCAGATCAAGACAGAACTCTCTCTGGAAGCCAAGATGACTAAATTGAGGCTGTCGTATTTGGACACATCACAAGAAGGCATGACTCATTAGGAATGACAATCATGCTTGGAAATATAGAAGGTAGAGGAAACCGCATGCCCAATGGGTAGAGTCAATAATCGTACCTGAATCTGCAGGACCTAAGCAGAGCAATGAAGGACAGGGGTCTTGGAGATGTCTCATCCACAGGGTCAGCATGAGTTGGGGGCCTTGGGACCAGTTTAGGGGCAGTTAACAACATGTATATGATGTGACAATGACAGACTCAAGTCTGTAAACAGTACAATGTAATCTGATTTCCTTATTCAACTTCTTCAGAATATTCCAACTGTGTTATATTTTGTAATTAAATGAAGTTTGCAGCAATATTGTACTCTGGTTATTTGGCTTAAAGGTCATACAACAATGAAATACTGCATTAGCCACGCAGAGAAGAAAGTAAGGGGGATGTTGAATTGTCTAGACTAGAGGAATGTGGAGAACCTGGAGCACTGGTGGCGCAGTGGTTAAATGTCAGTGCTGCAGCCA
>NW_024830063.1:0-895 GCF_019175285.1 Sceloporus undulatus
AGGCCTGCGGTGTTTGTGGAAACCATAAAGCCCTATGAGGGGAGACACGGAGAGCTGGGGATGTTTAGCCTGAAGAAGAGAAGGTTAAGAGGGGATATGATAGCCCTGTTTAAACATTCAAAGGGGTCTTATATTGAGGAGGGAGCAAGCTTGTTTTCTGCTCCTCCAGAGACTAGATAGGATTACTGCACTACATTTTTTTGTTTGTTTGTTGTGTGTCTTCAAGTCATTTCTGGCTTTGGGCGACCCTATCTTGAGGTTTTCTTCACAGATTTGTTCAGAGGGGGTTTGCCATTGCCTTCCCCTGAGGCTGAGAGAGTGTGACTTGGGCAAAGTCACCCAGTGGGTTTCCATGGCCAAGCTGGGAATCGAACCCTGGTCTCCAGAGTTGTTATCCAAAATGCTCAAACCACTTTGCCACATCAGGCTCTACATATAGCTCTCCTGTTCCACTATTCCTATAGTACTCCTGTTCCATTATTACTATTCTGGCTGCCTCCTCTTGCATTCTGGGGTTTTGGAGTTCAGTGTGGACTGAGGATATTAGCATTGCTATTCCACTTTGACTACTCTGGCTTCCTCCTCTTGCATTCTGGGGTTTGCAGTTCTATCACACTACACTCTTAAAGCATTGCTATTCCACTTCAGTTGCTCTGGATGCCTCTTGCATTCTGGGATTTTCAATATAGAGGAAAGGCATTTAGACTTCTTAGCCAGAGAGCTTTTAGGAGATTGCCACACTATAATAATAATAATAATAATAGGTTTTATTTATATACCGCCCAATCACTGGGAATCCGAGGGGATAACAGACAGTTCCCTGCCCACAGGCTTACAATCTAAAAGACACGACACAAAAGGAGAAGGGAATGGTGAGGGGGAGAGGGAATCAGGT
>NW_024830063.1:995-1418 GCF_019175285.1 Sceloporus undulatus
CTCAGAGGCCGAACGATGACAGTTAGGGAGGGAGGAGCCTCTGTCTTCAGGCCGGCCTCTGATGGTACTGGGCCAGCCTACTCTCTCCCTCAGAGGCCGAACGATGACAGTTAGGGAGGGAGGAGCCTCTGTCTTCAGGCCGGCCTCTGATGGTACTGGGCCAGCCTTCTCTCTCCCTCAGAGGCCGAACGATGAAGTTTATTCTTAAACTGTTGCTATTCCACTTTAACTGCTCTGGCTGCTTCCTGTTGCATTCTGGGATTTGCAGTTGAGGAAGGGGAATTTAGAAGATTCAGCCAGAGAGGTCTTAGGCCTCACTGAACTACAAACCCCAACAGATGGAGGGCTAAAGCTTGGGAACCATTGTTTTAAAGCAGGGGTCCCCAAACTGTACTCTTTCAGGGATTTTGGACTTCAGCTCCC
>NW_024830064.1:0-1418 GCF_019175285.1 Sceloporus undulatus
AACACACTGCAGAAATAATCCAGTTTGAGACCGCTTTAGATGCCCTGGCTCAGGGCTAGGGAATGCTGAGAGCTCAAGTTTATTTGGGCACCAGAGCTCTCTGGCAGAGAAGGCTAAACTCACAAAATACAGTTCTCAGAATCCCCTAGACAGGGCAGTTAAAGCAGTCTCAAACTGGATTATTTCTGCAGTGTGTTTTAGACCCAGGATTTTAATCCTTGCCCAGTCATGGGTGATTTTGCACAAACTGTACTCTCTCATTTCAGAGGAAGGCAATGACAAACTCCCTCTGAACAAATCTTGCTAAGAAAAGCCTGTGGTGGGTTTGCTTTAGGGGCCCCATAAGTTGGAAACAACTTGAAGGCACACAACAACAACAACAACAACAAGAAGTAGTAAGTAAGGCCACAATCTAGGCTGCAAGTGAGGGTGGCATGGAAGGTAAAGATAGGGATTAAGGGAGCTAAAGAAAAGTTGTGGCAATTATTTTTTTAAAGGTATAAGAAGAAAGAAAAGGCAGTGTAGTGTAGTGGTTTGAGTGAACTGTGACTCTGGAGACCAGGGTTTGATTTCCGCTTGGCCTTGAAATCCATTGGGCAAGTCACTTTATCACACAGGACGGATCCCATGTAGAAACTGGATTTAAAGTGAAAACAATCCACAATCCACGACGTTCGGGGTTAACCCAAACAGAAAGCGGGTAGTTTTTCAGAAGACGCTGGCATCAATGGGAAATAATGTGACATTAATCCAAAGGGAAAGTCAACAAAACCCCACTCCTTTTTACTTTCGGGGAAGGAGAGGGTTTTGTTGACTTTCCATTTGAATCAATGTCACATTATTTCTCATTTGACATCAACACATCTGAAAAACAGCCCGCTTTTGCATGTGTTCTGTGGACTTTTAAATCCCATTTCTTCATGGGATTTAACCAATTTGCCCCCAGTTTGCTTGTGTGCCATAAAATTGCCTGCCTCAGGGAAAGGCAATGGCAGACCTCCTCTGAACAAACCTTGCCAAGAAAACCCCATGATAAGAGTTCACCTTAGTTAGGGTTGCCGTAAGTTGCAGACAACTTGAAGGCACACAACACAGAAACTGTAAGCAACCAGGTATGGCAACAGTCACCTGTCGGCAGGTAGGTTACCCTGTGTTTCTAATGGATAAAAGAAAAACAAAGCGTCTGGAGTTGGGAGAGGAAGTTTCAGAAGAGAAATGCAGCAAATAAGTAAATAGGGATTTAGCTTTGGAGTTGCAGAAGCAGCCTTTGCCCCGGTGTAGAGGCAGTTGATAAGTGGCTTGAGCTTTAAGAATATGACTCTGGAGGCCAGGGTTCGAATCCTGACAAGTCACACTGTCTCAGCCTCAGAGACCGCTTTAAATGTGTCTTGGCTCAAGGCTATGGAATTCTGGGAGTT
>NW_024830065.1:0-1418 GCF_019175285.1 Sceloporus undulatus
AAAATAAAAGTGAAATAAAATTACATAAAAATAATCTTAACAAATTACATCTTAACTAAAATGAAATAAAACATAAGATAAAACACTTCTTTGGCAATTAATCTTTATAATAATTTCTTGCATTTGTACTTTAAATCATTTCTCTGTGTTACAGTCTTATATTACATTTCTTAGCTTATTATATTCATAAATAATTCATTACATCTGACTATATTTTAATTTTTTAACAATTAATATATTTTATTTACTTGTGTTATTACGTTCTATTTTCTTTTTATGTCTTCTTTTTCCACTTTGTTAAATATCAATCCTTCTCAAATGGCCATGCTTTAAATTATAATTATTTTTATTTCTTTTAAAAAATGAGTTGAAAAGAAAGAAAACTGAAATAAGACATAAAATACAAACCCTGACACCTAACCCTCAAGAATTTAATTTAAATTTTATATTATCTGTCTTTCGATATTAAATTTCAATTTATTCTATGTCTGAATAATTTTACTTGCATTGTTCTATATTTTTAACATTTTGTTTATCTTCTATTTTACTGAATTTCTCCCTTTATAAAAACATAATCACATAATATACAGTATACTGTATCATGCCTCAATACAGACACAGGAGGGCGCCCGAGAACAACGAACGAGGCACCATCTCCCAGTGACGTCACAAACACCGGAGGACACAAGAACACATACAGAAAAGCCTCGCCCCGACTAACAACGGTGGCGCACTCAGCTAAAGAGCCGGCGTGCGGACCCTTAGAGAACGAGTTCGAGCCCACCTTAGCCTTTTCGAAAAAGTCTGTTGAGAAAAGAGGAAGCTTCAAGGTTTAAAAATAATGCTTACATTTTATTTCCTTCATTATTTTACTTTAATTCATTTTTTTCACATTTCTTACATTTTAAATTTTAGTTGATTGAACTTTTTACATTTTGTTTTGTTTTACATTTTAAGTTTTTTATGTTCACAGCTAAGGTTTCCTTAAATTTACTTTTATATTTTATTTAACTAAAATACAAGAAATATGTATACATGCGCACATACACATTACACACGGTTTTGTCTGTGTATATATATATATATATATATATATACACACACACATATAATTTTATGTACGTACAGTTATAAATATATATCTAATACATGTATAATTATAGATGTATATATGTGTGTCGCCATATATATAATTATATATATGGATTTATAACTTTATATACACAATTATATATCTGCGTATTACTAAGTTACTTTACGTTCCGGTCTTGAAAGGAAACCACGATATAAATCTTTAATAATAATAATAATAATACATGAAATAACTTTACGGTCCAGCTTTGAATCACAGCATAAATTATACAATGCATAATCCATCCTATATTTGTCTTTTAAGAATTGCATTATTTTATTTTTCC
>NW_024830066.1:0-1418 GCF_019175285.1 Sceloporus undulatus
TCTGGACGCTATGCGTCCAGTATGTAAAGATGGCGGCGCCCATGTAGAAGGGGCGCCGCCATCTTGTACGTATAGGATACATACTAGGGTTAGGGGGGTGCGGAAGCACCGCCCCTTCCTAACCCTAGTACGTATCCTATACGTACTATATGGCGGTTTGTATCCCGCCAAAGACTGGATCTGATCAGTCTAACCAAGAATCTTATGAGTCACTCTTCCTTAACATGTTATTGACTGCAGTGTTATGAAGGGATAGAGACACCTAGGGGTATGATTTTTCACTACATTTCTTCTCAAAGGTAGAAATGAGTAATTTCAGAATTTTTTCCTCCTGGTCTTAGAAAGTCTTTAAAAATCACACCATTTTTAAAGGCTGTTTGTAATTCCTAATTCATCTGTGCAAAATTTGCACATAGTAGTTTTGCACAGAAATAGCATTTTTTGTGTAGAAAATAATATTTTGATGGAGAATATTAATTCCTGTGCAGAAAATGATGTTTTCTGTGAAAAGCACCCACATGCGATTTTTGAGCAGAAAAAGTCCTGAATTTCAAAGTTTCTTGTCAGCCCAAGACTCTTCTCATCAGGGTTTCTCAACACTAAAAAACTGTTTGTCAACATTTTAAAATATTTTCAAATATTTTTCCATCCCTACACTAATATAATTTCATGTGGGCTAATTTTGAAAAAATGTTTGTTGGGGAATGATGATGATGTGAGTTGGAATTATGCCATCACAAATCCTTTCTTTATTTTTTGGGGGGAGGGAGGGAATCACTGGAGAGGTTGCAGTTCACTACCAACCATGCCATGACCAAACTCTCTGCAAATTCACCTTTTCTGAGCTGACTTCAAGCCATTTCCTGACTTCTCTCTAATTCAAACATTTACTAAAGCCTTCTCCATCCTTTATAATTGGATTCCTCATTCCTCTTCATTTTTGTTGGTTTGCTAATTATTCACAATATAATTTGTACTTGGTGAGGTGGTACAGATCGCCAACAAGTGGCGTACCAGTGCCGGTATTAGAGTTAGGGAGCGCGCACCATGTACATCCTAATATGTGCCGGCATCGTTATGACATCACACACACATTGCATCCAAATGGCGTGGTGCTTGTGTGACGTCTTCACACCACCCCAAGCCGCTTCCGGCAGTCTTGCTGTGGCCCAAGAACTAGCTCCAAAACGGAGCTCCTTCTTGGTGCGCACCTTGTTCCCGCAGCCACCAAATGGCTGCAGGAATGACGCCAGGGAGAAAGGGGCCAAGCGGCCCCTTTCTCCCATGGCTGAGGCTCCCGGGGTGTCCAGGTGCATGAAGCCCCAAGGACACCCCTTTTCCAGGCCATGGGGAAGCGGCATTTTGCCACTCCTATGTGGTCTTGAAAAGTGCCAGATTGGGGCCTCTGGGCTGCCAGT
>NW_024830067.1:0-1418 GCF_019175285.1 Sceloporus undulatus
TCCTTCCTCTCCCTCTTTCCTCTCCCTCTTTCCTTCCCTTCATCTCCTTCCTCCTCTTTCCTCTTTTTTCTCTTCTTTTCTCTCCTTCCTCCTCCTTCCTCTTCTTCCTCTTGCTTTCCTTCCTCCTCTTTCCTCTTCTCCTTCATCATCTTCTTCCTTTCTTTCTTTTGTTAAAATATATTCGTTATTAAATTTTTAAAAAGCAATAATATATAAAATTTAAACACACACATATAATTCATTTTCTTTCATAACAAACTACAGAGAAATCTAATTTTATGTCTAAACCATATCAACTCTTCCTTCTTTTTACTTAGATCTCCTGCCTTCTAGTATTAAATGAGGTCTCCAGACATTATTAACCGTGAAACATATTACTTACAATCTAAAAGTAAACATACTCCATTTTCACGAAGTATCTACAATCACATACATGATTGTAAAGTCCATCTATTTCGGGTTGCTTTAAAGTACAGTAACTATTTTACAAATATTTTTATCACTCCTTTCCAAAAGTAAAGTCTTTTCCTCATTCTGTTTTATAAATTTTTATCCAAGGCTCCCATTGCTTTTCAGACGTATTCATTGAATTCTTCTTTAATAAATGTCTTAATTCATCAGTTTCTATAACATCATACAATTTTATCAACCAGTCCTTTATATTAGGTATTGTCTTCATTTTCCATTTCTGAGTGTAAACCATTCTGCCTGCTGAAATCATATAAAATAGTATTTTCAATATTTTTGTTCTAATTTATCATCTGAGATAATATTAAATAAATACATTTTGGGGTCTTTTTCTATCTTTTCTTCTAATATAATTTGTATTGACTTATGTATTTCATCCAGTATTTTTTAGTTTCAACACATTCCCAGAACATATGAAATAGCGTACCGTGTATTTTCCTCACATTTCCAACAAATTTTCTTTGTGTTTTTCAACATTTTTGCCTTTTTAAATGGGCTATACCAACGTAAATATATCTTACGATAATTTTCTTTGTCATTAACACTTAAAGTATACTTTAATCTCTTCACTCCTGTTTTCTCCCACTGATCAAAATCTATATTTTGTCCCAAATGTTGCGCCCATTTCACCATCTGGGTTTTGACTCGTTCATTCTCTAATTCAATTTTTAATAACATTTTATAAAAAAATGTTGATTCTGTCATTATCTTCTTATTGAACATTTTTTTCCTATTCCAAATCCGCTTCACCAATTGCTAAAGTCTTAACACCCATTATAAACCTTTCCCTAATCTTTCTAAAGTAAACCAGGTACAGCTAAGACCTTCTGATATCAATTGCTTTGTGACTTTATTTGTATGCCTTTTGGCTTTTTGATCAATCAGATCTTCATACCTTACCCATTTTTCTTGGCTTAGCTGGACCCAGTTACAAAACGCTTCCTTTTGCT
>NW_024830068.1:0-1418 GCF_019175285.1 Sceloporus undulatus
GGAGGGAGGGCTTGGGTTCTTAATGGATGGTTCCAGTGACCAATCTGGCTGCTGCGTTTTGAACTAACTGAAGCTTCCGAACTTGGTACAAAGGTAGCCCCATGTAGAGCACTGAACTTAAGAACTGAGCTTGAAATCAGGCCCTTGTTTTCATACATATTAAGGGTTTCATTTAGCAATTATGAGCAATGTCTATGAAGAGAGGAAAGGGTAACACAAAAATTCCTCTTTCTCTAATGTTTCTTTTCCAACCTGAGCTTGCTTAGCTCTATGGCTGATTCCAGAGGCCCTTTGTCACTCGAAATGCTGGAGTCTGGGGAGGACACCCACAAGTGCTATGCTTTTAGGGGAATTTCATACTTTGCTCAAAGGAGAGATGGAGGCAACAGGGACCTCGGGATTCATCCCAACTATACCAGGCCCAGAAGCACACAGAACTCCAGAGGCATTTCAAATAGGTTTTTGTGATTTATTTAGGGGGAAAGCAAAATACACGCATACACACACATTTACACATATAGGTGTTCACGCGCGCACACAAGAACTGGGTAACAAAGGTGGGAGTGGTGAATAGTGTAAGGCTTTGCTAATGGTAATAGATTACCTAGATAGATCTTGATCCCAATTGCTGAGGGTCCAGAAAGGGGAGAGAAGTCAGTAACTGCTATAGCAAGTGGGGCTGGCAAGTCTAGTGAGGTGTATAGCAATGTAAACCAACGGAGTGTCTGTCTGCAACTGGACTGACGCTGAAGAACAACCAGCTGGGGCTGATATTTATACTGAAATTGTTGCTTAGGGGCAGAAACAGAGCATTCAGAAAGGTTTAAATTGCTTTAGGATGTTTCCTGGGTGAGAAAAGGATTGTCTGAAACTGAAATAAATGCAATGGGTCCTTGGTGGAAATACTTCAGTCAAACAGGATTGTCACACCGGCTCTTAGATCCTTCTTGGCTCTGAATTCCAGTCCCATTCACAAGCCAATGTATAGCACAGTCTGAAGGCAACACGCCCAGAGCTGAACAATAACATAGCACAGTACAGAAGCAAATCTCCAGATATGTATTAACCACTTTCAGCACTTAGATGTAACTCACACACAGTTGATTTCCTCCAAGTCCTTAGAGGTTCTTTATCTTGAGTTACAATATAAAACAAATGTTTACCAGCTCTCCTCTCTGAATGCCATCAACTTCACAACCTCTTCTAAACACAACACCAACCCACATCAATCCACATGTGAGCTGCATACTGTATTGGTTGTGAGTCATCTCCTGGCGCCACACAGCATGAAGCATCCTCTGCAGTCAGCTTGCATCATGTCATGTGCTCTGACTAAACACTCTATGGCAGCCTCACAAGAAATGATGCCACTTTCCAATTAAAATCGTTTTACATATATTTAATGGAATATTTTTCAA
>NW_024830069.1:0-1418 GCF_019175285.1 Sceloporus undulatus
ACACACACACACACACACAGAGAGAGAGAGAGAGAGAGAGAGAGAGAGCATATATGTAATAATATATGTTATAGTTTAATATACCCAGAGAGCAGCAGGTTGTGGAAAGCTGAGATACAGGAACACTTCATACAAATATGAGGACTGAGTGTGAATTAGATCCCTGGGCAGGCAATTTAGCATGGAGCCTAGTTTGGTGATTTATCGACTGCTACTAACACATGATGAAAAATGCCAGATGAGACTTGGGCCTGGTACAGACTGCCAGCAAGCAGCAGTCTGGGGCTGATTTTAGGGCTCAGGATTGTGAAGCGATGGCATGCTCCTGAGCCCTACCGTCCGGTGGTGCCGCCACCATGTTGGCACGGTTCCATCCACATAGGGGCTGTCATAATGATGCAAGTACGGTGCAGTGTCTAAATGTTGCGGCACCATGTGTGTGTCATTGCTGCATGTGGGTGCGCCATTGGCACACTCATGGCACCCACTGTGCAGACTAAAAAGAACTCACTCTCACCGATGGAGACCGCGGTGTTTGGTTGGTGCAGCGTCCATCAGGAGTAAAAACAGGCGGCTCCAGCCTGCCCTTTCAGGGCAGTCTGTTGAGCCCCTTACTATATAACTTTAAAGACATCACATAATCCTTTCCCATAAATATTATCATTGGAGAATGCTGGTGGGATTCATGTGCCAAATTGTTTATCAGAGTTGTCAATGAGCACAGTTCATTCCTTTGCATTACACCACTCTGGCATCTTCCTCAAAAATGGTCATATTGGAGACATGTTGTTTAGTCTTATCCTTGATCATTTTGTCATCCAGATCTCTTGATCAGTCCAAAGATCTTGAGCTGAATTGGGTTACTGAGATAACATTCTGGAGCTGATACAAAATTATCAAAACCAGTTCATTCCCTTCATTATTCAGGACTCAGCCAAATTGGTTATACAGCCCTAGTTGGAATGTATGTGGAGCAACTGGACATCAGTCTTACATGAATGACCAACACCATGGCTCTTCCAAACAACATATGTTCAAGAACATGCCTCCATAAGAACTAATGCATATGTACATGATCACTAGCCTTCATTTTTGCATGGAACAGAACTATGAGCATAATTTTTATATATGCTTTTAGGATTCTGCTCCTGTGCAGAGTCATTCTGTGAACTCTTGGAATGTGGGAATGCAAGGAAGGAAGGCTCAGCAAGTAGAATCCCTCACACCTCTATCATACTGACATTACTTGTGAGTACTGTTTCTCAGTTAGGACACAGATATTTATATACCTTAAGTGTTTGTAAGCTCCAAGGATGCTTAGAACATTTGTTCCTTAACAACAATAATTACGTTTTGAAGGAAATGGCAAGTATCTGACCTGGTGTCATCTACTTTTTGACAGTCCAATAGAGTTGACA
>NW_024830070.1:0-1418 GCF_019175285.1 Sceloporus undulatus
CGCCTCAGAAGGTGGAGATACATATGTAGAGCTAAATCATTTGCCAGTGATGTTGCACTGACTAAGAAGTTGGACTGGATGACTTAAGGCAGGGTGACCAGATGTCATAACTGCAAAGGAGGACAAGACATCACAAAGTGTAGATAAAAGCTGAAGACACTAATAATGTACAGCTATATGGCATATACTGTATTTTACTATGTACTCAACCCAATGAGGTTAATGATGAACCTATCTTCATTAAAATGTATTGTTGGCTTGCAATATACAGTACTTGTAGAAATCTAAGTAAGACAAATGCTTAAAACTACTTTACTAGCAACAAACTTGAACTCCTAGTACAACAAAGCAAATATGATATAATAGGCATCACCGAAACCTGGTGGGATGAGTCTCATGATTGGAATGTGGAAATAGAGGGGTATAACCTTTTCAAGAGAAATAGGCCAAACAGGAAAGGAGGAGGAATAGCCTTATATATCAGGGACATTTACACCAGTGAAGAGATCCAGAACATCAATCCTGGAAGCCAGGTAGAGAGCATCTGAATAAAAATTAAAGGGGAAAGGAAACAACAAGGACCTTATTGTGGGAGTCTACTAAAGACCCCCAAGTCAGACGGAGGAATTGGATGATGTCTTTCTAGAACAGATGACCACACAGTCAGAAAAGAGAGATGTAGTAGTGATGGGCGACTTCAACTATCCTGATATTTGCTGGAAGTCAAACTCAGCAAAATCCTCAAGGCCTAGCAAATTCCTCACTTGCCTGGAAGACAATTTCATGGTCCAAAAGGTGGAAGAGGCAACAAGGGGGGCAACCAATTTAAAACCGAACCTAACCAACAAGGATGACTTGGTTAATGGGGTGCAAGTGGTGGGATCATTAGGTGGAAGTGACCGTGTTCTCCTGGAGTTTGTAATACAGTGGAAAGGAGAAGCCAGGCATAGTCAGACACACATCCTAGACTTTAGGAGAGCGGATTTCAGTAAACTTAGAGAAGTATTGAGGGCGATTCCATGGTCAGAAATACTAAAGGATAAAGGAGTTCAGGACGGATGGGACTTTCTCAAAAGGGAGATACTGAAGGCACAATTTCAAACAGTTCCAGTGAGAAAGAAAAACGGGAGGTGTCTCAAGAAACCAGGATGGATGACTAAGGAACTTTCTTTTTATTTTTATTTTTTTTTTCATCTTACCATTTTCATTTAATCCTATATATAACACCTAGTCTATCCTTCCTAAGGCTGACTACCAGTATCCTCCCTTGACTTACTATTTCTTATCACTAACTCTTTTTAATTACAAATATTACCGTTACCATCGAATCCTTATTGACTATTATACGAGCTACTCCATTTCCTAATTCAGATTCTATATAATAATAACATCACAGAAACTCTTTCCTCTGCTTTCTC
>NW_024830071.1:0-1418 GCF_019175285.1 Sceloporus undulatus
TGCAGAAACAACTGCATTTTGACACCGCTTTCATTGCCATGCTATGCTCCATGTTACGGAGTTGGTAGTTTCATGGGATTTTTAGCCTTTCCAGTCAGAGAGTTCTGGAGCACAGACTACCAATCCCAGGATTCCATAGCATGGAGCTATGGCAGTTAAAAGTGGTGCCAAACTGCCTTAATTTTGCAGTGCAGATGCCGCTCTGGGTGGAATTAAAGGAGGATGGGGTTATCACAGAGATGCAGATAGATCTCTCTCTCTCTTTCTTCCTCTGTGTGTGGATGTGTGCGTGCGCACACAAACACACAAATTGTATGGATTATACATCACATATTACATGTGTGTGTGCATATACACATATGTAGACACAGAGAGAAATTATAAAGGCTTGAATGAAATGGTATTTCTCTGTGCCTCCAAGTAGTGATCTCAGAAACACACAAATTGAACTGTATATTAGATGGGTGTTTGTGTGGGTACACACACACACACAAAAGTATGTGGGTTATACACTAGATGTGGTATATACACAAAAATGTTATGGATTGTATATGAAATTCAGTGGTGATTGTCTACAGATATATTCAGACACACAAATTCTGGATTATATAAGAAGTGTGTGTGTGTGTGCTCATGCACACACAGGTATTCACACAGAGACACACAAACTATCAAGAATATACGTGAAAGGTGTTTGTGTATGCAGAGACACACAGATGACACAGCTTGCACACAAATCATATAGGAAATGGTATGTGTGCGCACAGATATGCACAGAGAAATGCAAATGATATGGCTTCTATATGAAATGGAGTGTGCTTGTGTCCATGTGCAAGTATGAAATTTGTGGAGTTGCCACAAATTGACAGGCAATTTGAAGGCGCACACACACACACAACACTCATAGGAAGACAAACTCTGGATTATGTGTGCACATGCGCATGTGTTTGTACACACACAAATTATATGGATTATATGTGAAGTGTTGGTGTGTATGTCTGTACAGGGATACACTCAGAGGCACACAGGTTAAATGGATTATGTGAGGTTGTTGTTGCGTGTCATCAAGTTGTTTCCGATTTATGGTGACCCTAAGGTAAGCCTATGTGTAGATATACACTCAGAGATACACAAATAATGTGGATATCTGTGTCTGTGTACATGCAGCACACAAATTAAATGGATTATATATGAGATGTGGGATACATGTGCACACACCTACACAGACACACACACACACACACACACACACAGAGAGAGAGAGAGAGAGAGAGACAAATTACATGACTTCTGTGTTGGCCGATATATATCTGTATGTGTACAATCACACAAATGATAGCGATTGTGCAGGTATACACAAAGAGATTTCTTAAAAAAAGATCCTGAGAATTTATATGTAAAGCAGGGTATGGATGTAC
>NW_024830072.1:0-1418 GCF_019175285.1 Sceloporus undulatus
ATGGCCACATAGCCCCCCAAAATCACAGAAACCTATAAATGCTGGCCTTGAAGCCTTCGACTTCACATCCAGGACCATATTGACTGTACTGAAATGATGAGATTGGAAAGAGGGACAGAAATTTAATTTGGGTCACACTGAGACCTTAGGTGCCTCTACAGCCTTGAAATGATGCTGTTTGACATCGCTGTAAGTGCTATAGCTGCATCCTATGGAATCCTGGGATTTGTAGTTTTACAAGGTCTTCCCCTTTCTCTGCCAAAGAGTGCTAGTGCCTCAGAAAGGGGAAAATCCTAGGATTTTGCAGAATGCATACAACACAATTAACGTGTTGTTAAATGGCATCATTCCTACAGTGCAGACACACTCTGAGGGAGAAACAAAAGGGACATATTTTTATTTTCAAGAAAGCATAACTGTTTGGAGGAGTAATGCAATTCTATGTTGTTCAGCAAGGGAGCATGGATATTAACACATCTGGAGTTACATCATTAAAACAATGCAATGCAATCAACGGTCAATAAAATACTAATACTGAATTATACATCCCTATTAGTTCCTTAAAATCTCCAAACATCAATTCATATACCATCATACTTGGGGGGGGGGGTCTTAACCATCATCTCTATCCCAAATCCAATGGTATATGTAGCTTGTCACTTTGTAGCTTGTTACTTTGATGCAACAAGATGCATCATCATCATCATCTCTATACCAATTCCGATGGTATATGTAGCTACTTCCTAAGTAGCTTGTTACTCTGATGCAATGAGATGCTCTAAGACAACATTTGAGAACTGCAATGCAATATCAACCCATTTCCCCATGACATTGTTCTACTCAAATCTCAACACATACAATACGTACACATTTATATATCTGTGATGAAGGGAAAATCTGACTTACCGAAATCCTTGAGGAGTAGAACTTGAGAGCTGAAAGGAGCAAGCAGAGGAAGCTGGTGGAAGCTCTCCGCCTGGGTCACCCTTTTATACCATTTCCCCCATCCTTTGATGGCCTCAATGTTGGCTTGGTGTTTCCCCTTTCCGCCTGAAGCTTTCATTACCAAGAGAGCTGTGTCATAAATGATGCTCCCAAATTACTTTAATGAGTGAGAAACATGAAGTAAACAACATTCTGTCAGCTCTGCAGAACGCAGCTTCATTATCTCAAACACTTTGATCTTCTCATCTTCAGTTTTCGTGTTGTTTGGCTTCTTCCTGCAATTTGGAAGAACAAGAACTGTGTGATCTTTCATTGTAACCTTGTAATGGGAAGACGCAACCAAATCCAAAATCTGGATACATCATCGGGCCGATTAAAATGCTTAAAATATAACATGCAAACTTGAAAAGCTCCACTGCCTTCTTCGTCAGATAAAGACGTTAAAAATCAGTGAAGAAGATAAAGTGACAACG
>NW_024830073.1:0-1418 GCF_019175285.1 Sceloporus undulatus
CAGAGCTACAACTGTTCAGTCAGAAGGCAAATTAGGGAATAGCGATTCAACTTGTACTAGATGGATTTACATTCCCCCTGAGAGGCAGGTTTGCAGTTTGGGTATTAGGGGCCCATTCCGCATGGGCCTTTGCGCCGCCCCGTCACATGCTAGGGGTTGGCTGAGGACCTAGCATCCATACTGGCCTCACCCCTAGCACGTGACGAGGGCATAAAAATGGCAGCGCCCTATACACACAGGCACCGCCATTTTTACGTGCTGGACGCTTAGCGTCCGCACGTCGCCCTTGCCTTGTGATGTCATGAGTGTGCCATTTGCGCACTCATGTGTCGCAAGTGCAGCGCGAAAAGAAGCCGCTTTTTGCGGCTTCTTTTTCCGCCACCGAGAAGCCTCCCCATTTGGAGGCTGCAGCTTCCTGGCGGCGGAAATGGAGCGGTCTGTAACGCACCATTATTATTGTTATTGTTATGATTATATTTTATTTATATCCCTCCTTTCTCCTGACATAGGGATTCAAGGTAACCAACAACAAATTTAAAACAATACAAGTTAAAAACAATACAGAAGCATTAAAAAGTAGATACAAAGGTTTTTTTTAAAAAAAATAATTAAACAATTTTATATTCTTGAATTCAATCCTGAATCTAGATGACCAAGTTTCTGCAGTGACCAGGAGTGCATTTGCACAGTTAGTGTGCATCTGGATTTTGTGATCTGGCCAGGGTGATACATTTCTTAAGGGTAAAGCAGACTGCTCTAAAGGGAGGCCACCAGCAAAGAGTGGACTTTACCTGCTGTTTCTACCAGCAGCCTGAGGCCACTTTAGGTGCTCTCACAATGGCTTCCAGCTACACTGGGGGCATGCGTCGGCACCACGCTGGAAGCTGTTTTACTTGGGCTGTCTACTTCGGGCCTGTGTTACATCCCATTTGGATTAGTGTAACATTCTGTACCTGAGGCTGCTGTCAAAAAGATATACAGGATGACAAATATAGACTGTGATGCAGTTGTTGTTGTGAACTTCAACATCTGTTTTCTTGTTAGAGGACATGTGGAGCTATACTTCCAGTAAGTGTGGCTTTAAAAGAACCCTCTTTTTCTGGGTTCTTTTTCCGCCAGAGGGAAGCCGCACGGTTTGGTGGCTGCGGCTTCCCTCTGGAGGTAAAACAGGTGGTCTGTACTGCACCATTGTTAAACTTGTGTTAACCTGAACAGAAAGTAAACAAAAGCCGCTCCTTTTTATTTTGGGGATTTTCTGAAATAAAAAGGAGTGGCTTTTGTCTACTTTCCTTCCACAATATTGTGTGAAAATCAACCCGCTTTTGCAGGGTTTTTTCCAATTTTAAACTCCCGTTTTTGCACAGGATTTCTCCTGTGTGATAAACTCCTCTGTTGAGCTACACCTCAGTTTATAAGAA
>NW_024830074.1:0-1418 GCF_019175285.1 Sceloporus undulatus
TAATAATAATAATAATAATAAATTTTATTTATATACCGCTTTTCCAAAAGATCAAAGCGGTTTACATAGAATTAAAACCAATTGCAAACATATAATAAAATAGATAAAAACCAATAACACATTGTACAATATACAGATATAAAAACAATGATTGAATAGGGTGAGGCAGAGAGTCGATGGGATCAAGTACATAACTTCATTTTCCAGAGGGGAAGGCTTTACAGAAGAGGAAGGTTTTACGCCTCTTTTTAAATGTTTCCAGGGGGGTGATCAGATGGAGCTCCTCGGGGAGACTATTCCAGATTTGTGGGGCCGCTACTGAGAAGGCCATCTGGGATGTAATAACATATTTAGAAGGTGGAATTTCCAGCAAGTTCTTCCCGGTTGTTCTGAGTGTGCAGGGCAGATTATATGTGGAGATGCGGTCCCTCAAGTAACTCGGGCCCAAGCCATGTAGGGCTTTATAGGTAATAACCAACACCTTGTATTGTGCTCGGAAGCGAATAGGCAGCCAGTGCAGATCTTTTAGAATAGGTGTTATATGGTCAAACCTGGAAGCACCGGTGACCAGTCTAGATGCCATATTTTGTACTAACTGAAGCTTCTGAGTTTGGTACAAGGGTTGCCCCATGTAAAGCGCATTACAGAAATCTAAGCGAGAGGTTACCAGAGCATGTACCACAGTTTCAAGGTTCCTTTGGCCCAGGTAGGGTCGCAGTTGGCCTATCAACCGAAGTTGATAACAAGCACTTCTGACCGTTGAGATGTCAACTGCAGAGACGACTCCAGAAGTACTCCTAGACTGCGAACTTCATCCTTCAGGGGAAGTGTGACCCCATTCAGGACAGGTGGATAAATTTCCTTCCTCGGGCCTGGGGAACCTATCACGAGTACTTCCGTTTTCTCTGGATTCACACTGAGTTTGTTTTCCCTCATCCAGCCCATTACTGACTCCAGGCAGGCATTCAGAGGAGACTCCATCCTTAGTCGCTGCATCAGTCAGAAGCATAGAGAAGCATATTTGGGTGTCATCAGCATACTGATAACACCGCGCCCCATGTCTCCAGATGATCTCTCCCAGCGGTTTCATGTAAATGTTAAACAAAGTGGGGGACAAGATAGCTCCCTGAGGGACACCAGATGTCAGTTCCCTCTTAGAGGAGCAAATGTCCCCCAACTGCACCATCTGGAATCTGCCCGAGAGGTAGGACCAGAACCACTGGAGCGCAGTCCCCCAATACCCAACTCCCTCAGGCGTTCCAGAAGGATACCGTGGTCAATGGTATCGAAAGCCGCTGAGATGTCCAAGAGCACCAACAAGGTCACACTTCTCCTGTCAATGCCCAGACAGAGATCATCGACTAAAGCGACCATGGCTGTCTCAACTCCATAACCCGCTCTGAAGCCAGTTTGAAATG
>NW_024830075.1:0-1418 GCF_019175285.1 Sceloporus undulatus
TGACCCCGTTCAGGACAGGTGGAGACACAACCATTCCTAGGCCCGGAGAACCTATCACGAGCACTTCTGTTTTCTCTGGATTCAGGCTGAGTCTGTTTTCCCTCATCCAGCCCAGCCTTGTGTTTAAAGACCTCCAAAGAAGGAGAGTCCATCCACCTTGTGTTTAAAGCCCTCCAAAGAAGGAGAGTCCACCACTCTCCAAGGCAATCTATTCTACACTATAAAGAACTATAATTTTCAGTGCACAAAATGCTGTTTCCTGCACAGAAAATATTATTTTCTGATAAAATAACCACATATGAAGTTTGCACAAAATAAGTCCAGAACTGTGATTGGTCATTGAAAACCACACAGTTTCCAAAGACTGTCTCACACCCTGAAGAAAACTGCCAGTATTACTCATTGCTTCCTTTGAGAAAAAAATTATTGAAGGATTTTATCTCTAGTTGTGACCAATAAAAGAAATATTTGAACATCTATCTCTTCTCATACTAAACAAGAGTCTGTTACAGCAACACATAATCAGTTGCTCTGTCACAAAAATGCCATGACCTATAAAGCCCTGTATAACCTGGGAGCAATTTTTTTTAGAAAAATGCATATCTTCCCATATTCTCCCAGATAAGCCAGGTTGGCTTATAAAATTTGGGGCAGAGGGCGCTTTTTCATGGTTCCACAAGCATCAAAGTCATGTAACCATGTCTTATGAGGAACGACTCAGGGAGCTGGGGATATTTAGCCTGGAGAAGAGAAGGTTAAGAGGTGATATGATAGCCCTGTTTAAATACTTGAAGGGATGTTATATTGGGGAGGGAGCTAGCTTGTTTTCTGCTGCTCCAGAGAACAGGACCCGGAACAACGGATGCAAGCTCCAGGAAAAGAGATTCCACCTCAACATTAGGAGGAACTTCCTGACAGTAAGGGCTGTTTGACAGTGGAACACACTCCTTCCTCGGAGAGTGATGGAGTCTCCTTCCTTGGAGGTCTTTAAGCAGAGGCTGAATGGCCGTCTGTCAGGGATGCTTTGATTTAGATTACGGTCTCTTCCAATTCCTTGATTCTATGATTCTATGAACTCTCTTTCAGTTAGTCTCAAGGGTGCTACAAGATCCCTTTGCATAATCATCATGATACATTTTGTGGCAGGCATTCTAATGTTATTCTCATAAAGTCACTATACTTTCTACCATTATTTTTTTTTAAAAAATATCTGCTGTACAAAGGTACAGATTTTAAAAATATCACTAGAACTCTGACACTCAACAGAACATTATGAGAGGCTAAGAGTTCCCAAAGCACATCTTGACTAGTCCAGCATTCAAGTTCTAAGTTCTATCATCATCATCATCATCATCATCATCATCATCATCATCATCATCATCATCCTGTTTAGCAATGTGCAGAACCATCCTGATATT
>NW_024830076.1:0-1418 GCF_019175285.1 Sceloporus undulatus
ATGTGTGTGTATATATATGTTTGTATGTATACATATGTGTGTGAATATATATATATATATATATATATATGTACATATGGGTATACATGTGTGTGTGTGTATATATATATATATGTGTGTGTGTGTGTTTGTATGTATACATGTGTATATATATCTGTATACATATGGGAATACATGTGTGAGTTTATATATATATATATATATATATATATATATACACATACACATATATGCATATGTGTGTATATATATATGTTTGTATGTATACATATGTGTGTATATGTGTGTATATGTGTGTGTTATATGCATATGTGTATATATATATATGTTTGTATGTATACATGTATGTATGTGTGAATACCTATATATATGTGTGTACATATGGGTATACATGTGTGTGTGTATATATGTTTGTATGTATAGATATGTGTGTATATGTGTGTGTGTATCTGTATACATATGGAATACGTGTGTTTATATATATACATATATGCATATGTATACATATATATATATGTTTGTATGTATAAATATGTGTATATATGTGTATGTATGTGTGTGTGTATATATATGTCTGTATATATACATGTGTGGGGAGATATATATACACACACACACACGTTTGTATCTATGTATATATATGTGTGTGGATATATATATGTATACATATGTGTGTGTGTGTGTGTATATATATATATGTTTATATGTATACATATGGGTATACGTGTCATATATATATATATATATATATATGCTTGTGTCTGTGTCTGTATGCATGTACTGTATCTGTATCTACATATCTCCACCCGGCGCAGACAAAGAGTATAGCCGTGTGCCTGTGATGCTGCCCCCTTCCCATCCACAGGGGCATTAAATATCGGGGGCAACAACAACTGCCTTGACTCTCTACAGCGGGGCCATCCCTCCCTTTGAGGGGCGGAGGAGGAGGGGGACTGGTGCCTCCTTCCTTGCTTCCCTCAGAAGGGGCCACTGGGGCTCAAACCCTCTCCCTTCAAGGCAGTGAGAGAGAGAGAGAGGGAGCCAGAGCAACGACCGAAGGGGTCCCCTCTGCGCCTGCGCCGTCCCCTCTCTCTCTCTCTTTCTGTGTCCCTCACAGTCGGCCATCCTTTCCCGTCATGCCCCGCGCGGCGCATGCGCGGTGGGTGAGCAGAGGGCGGCCTGGCTGGGGAGGAGGAGGAAGAAGAGGAGGAGGCGGAGGGGGCCGGGCGCCCTGTGTGCTAATTCCATTGTGGAGCGGAGGAGACGGCGATATTTTTAACAGCAGCAGCAGCAGCAGCAGCAGCAGGAGGAGGAGGAGGAGGAGGCCGGGTGGGGCCCGAAAGGAGAGGAGCAGCCGCCGCCAGGGAAGAAGAAGAAGGATGCGCCGCTGAGGGTGAGTGAGAGAGAGAGAGAGAGAG
>NW_024830077.1:0-835 GCF_019175285.1 Sceloporus undulatus
AACAGAATATAAAGCATATATCTGGTAGAATACAACTAGGATTCTAAGACCTCCTTTCTTCCTTTGAGGAGACTGCAATGGAGCCCAAGGTGCAGAGCTGGATTCAGGAGGGAAAGGCAGAAAGGAAGGCTCTACTCTGGAAATTAAGCTCTGTGTATCCTGTATGTTTGTGTGTGTGTGTGTTTGCCTCTGCTGTTCTTATGGCTGGGAATGGAGCTGAGGACTGATGAGAGAAGAAAGGGTCAGTTTTGTGCAAATGCAGAACTTCTGTGCATTAAAGAGTCCAGTGTGTTGAAATAGCAAAGAACTTTATTGAGAACACAGAGTCAGAAATTCAGTGTTTCAGCCAGAAGTGCCCACTCCAAGCGAAACAATACATTAAAACCCCAAACCTAAAACTCCACCCTCTTCCAAACCTAGCCCCCACCTTCAGTTCCCACAGTCTATGCCTCACAGGTAACAAGGTCCCTTTGTCATCCCCAGAAACTAGCCCCCTTTCAATTAATACCAGCCTACAACTTCCTTCAGCCAACATCCCACACATTGCAAAAGTTATCATTCCTATAACTATTAAGCCAGTTGTGAAATTATTCCAACCCCCACCCCATCTAGCTAATTTATAAAACGACCCATAATCCCCAGCCAATTTTCGAACCTAAAGCAACTATCTATACTATTAGCAATTAAAACCTAATCTTAACAAAATACAGCATTAAAACATAAACAGACATATGGACAGACAAACCTTACAAACAAATCACAAGGGCTTTTCTTAGCACCACTGAAATAAAAATATTTTTCTTATATTCCTTTTTGACAAAAATAATGTTAGTTT
>NW_024830077.1:935-1418 GCF_019175285.1 Sceloporus undulatus
TTCTCTCCTGTGTGGCCTCTCTGATGTCTCACTAGGTGTGACTTCATAGAAAAACATTTCCCACAATGCTGGCATTTGTATGGTTTCTCTCCTGTGTGGACTCTCTGATGTATTGCTAGGTGTGGCTTCTGAGAAAAACATTTCCCACAATGCTGGCATTTGTATGGCTTCTCTCCTGTGTGGACTCTTTGATGTGTCACTAGGTATGACTTCAAAGAAAAATATTTCCCACAATGCTGGCATTTGTAAGGCTTCTCTTCTGTGTGAACTCTCTGATGTGTCATTAGGTATGACTTTTGACAGAAACATTTCCCACAGTGCTGGCATTTGTATGGCTTCTCTCCGGTGTGGATTCTCTGATGCACGACAAGGATAGACTTGTAAGCCAAACATTTGCCACAATGCTGGCATTTATGTGACTTCTTAACTCTGTGGACTCTCTCATGACTCAAATATTCTTCTGCAAAGAAGGACAATGATAGA
>NW_024830078.1:0-1418 GCF_019175285.1 Sceloporus undulatus
TCCTTCCCCATGCTTTGGAGGTTTCTATAAATCTCACTTTCAAATGAAATTAACTAGATCCCAACAGCTGAATCTGCACTGATTGTTCCTCATTCCTTTCTGATATTTTATAAGGAAAGGGATTATTTTGGTAAAAATTGGGAAATTGTGTTGCCCTCACAAATAAAGGAACGTGATACCCGCCTCACTGCTGGACTCTGCTCATTATTCCTCACATTAACAACCAAAGAGGTGGGACTCAGTTTCTGTGATGAGAAACAACAAAATCTTTTACACAGTAAGACATATTTGATTAAATGAAGCCAGATGGTAGCTGAGAACCAGTAGTTGGAGGGAGAGTTTTCATTTTTATTTTGCAATGTGCAATTTGGAAGCTGAAATCCATTTATCTGCAGAATGTGTGCCATGCAGTTTAAGGGGTCCAGAAGCATTTTGTATCCTCAGCCTTCCTCTACCATCTGCTATAATCACATGGATCTACTTTAATGAATTCCTGTTGCCTTGGAACCATGGGAGCCACCCATTTGCAAAAAAAACATTTCTACCTGAGAGGGTTTGAGAGAGATTTTAATCTGTTGTCAGCATTCCACCCTGTAAAAATCCATCTGAAACTTTTCATTGCTCTAGTGCTCTCACATAAAACATTTAGTGGCCCACAAAATGGTCAAATTAGTTCTAAACTACTTATCAGATATATTTTGCATAAATGTACATCTGAGGAGCATTTGCTCCCAAAGAAGAAGATTCAGGAAGGACTCATCCCGCGCTTTGTACAAGTGTGTTGGTGACTAAAAAGGCCAATTCGGGATGAACAGGTCCGGTTGCAGAAAGCACAGCAGAAAGTCTCCTTGGGTGATGTTTCCAGGTTGCGGTTCTTTCTGCGTTGTCGTTTCTCTTCGAGGCTCATTTGGCGTGAGCTTTCGAAGAAGGCTGCAGCGTCATGGATAGTGCGTCCCCATGCCATTGTTGGTGATCTTCGTTTGCGAAGCAAAGCCAGAGACATCTGAGTAGCATTTGCTCACCCTGCTCTTAGACTGAAGAAATTATTCTTATTTGTTTGATTTGTAACAGACCACTCAATACCCAGGATCTCAAGGCTGTTCAGAAACAAAATCCCAAACACCCCCAAAATCACAATAAATGCAAATTAAACATGAAACTCATTCAAAACAAGACCAAATAATCCAGAATTTAGGGATCGGAAAAAAGGAAGTAGGTTATTGGGGCAAAACATACTGCCCCTTTGCCCTGCATTCTGGACAGCTTGGAAGTGTGGCATTAACACACTGCATTTTCCTAAGCCATCCAGAAGCCCCCTGGCTATTTACATGGGGGAGCTTCAAGATGCTCCAGCAGTGCAGCATTTACACGCCGCATGCTGCCAGAGTAGCATGAAGTCACGGCTTTTTGCTACCCAA
>NW_024830079.1:0-497 GCF_019175285.1 Sceloporus undulatus
AGAAAAACGGAAGGAGGGAATGAAAAGGAAGGAAGGAAGGAAGGAAGGAAGGAAGAAGGAAATAAAGAAAGAAAGAAGGAAAGCATGGAAGGAAGAAGGAAGGAAGGAGAAAAGAAAGGAGAGTATTGGTTGAATATTAAACCTAAATGTTGTTAAATCCTTCCGAAATGGGCATCCATAAAGGAAGTGTTTTGTAACTGGGTCCAGCTAAGCCAAGAAAAATGGGTAAGGTATGAAGATCTGATTGATCAAAAAGGCAAAAGACATACAAATAAAGTCACAAAGCAATTGATATTATAAGGTCTTAGCTGTACCTGGTTTACTTATAGACAGATTAGGGAAAGGTTTATAATGGATGTTAAGACTTTAGCAATTGGCAAAGCGGATATGGAATAGGAAAAAAATTGTTCAATAAGAAGATAATCATAGAATCAACATTTTTTATAAAATGTTATTAAAAATTGAATTAGAGAATGAACAAGTCAAAACCCAGATGG
>NW_024830079.1:597-1418 GCF_019175285.1 Sceloporus undulatus
AAAAAGGAGATTTCCCCCTGAGACTGGAGCTGCCTCCTGGACAGAGAAGAGGATGGGAGCAGCAGAAGGGCCATGCCAGTCTCATGCTCCAGCAGAGACCCATCATCATCCTCTGCCTCTGGCTCTCCGAGTCTAGTTCTGGATTATTGGGAGCCCTCCTCTTTCATGGGAAGAGAGGGAGGGAGAGGGGAAGGGGAAAGGGGGAAAAGGGGAAGAAGGGAAGGAAGGAGGGGAAGGGGAAGAAGGGAAGGAAGGAGGTATGGGGGAAGGAGGGAAGGAAGGAGGGGAAGGGGGAAGGAGGGAAGGACAGAGGGAATGAAAGACAGAAAAACGGAAGGAGGGAATGAAAAGGAAGGAAGGAAGGAAGGAAGGAAGGAAGAAGGAAATAAAGAAAGAAAGAAGGAAAGCATGGAAGGAAGAAGGAAGGAAGGAGAAAAGAAAGGAGAGTATTGGTTGAATATTAAACCTAAATGTTGTTAAATCCTTCCGAAATGGGCATCCATAAAGGAAGTGTTTTGTAACTGGGTCCAGCTAAGCCAAGAAAAATGGGTAAGGTATGAAGATCTGATTGATCAAAAAGGCAAAAGACATACAAATAAAGTCACAAAGCAATTGATATTATAAGGTCTTAGCTGTACCTGGTTTACTTATAGACAGATTAGGGAAAGGTTTATAATGGATGTTAAGACTTTAGCAATTGGCAAAGCGGATATGGAATAGGAAAAAAATTGTTCAATAAGAAGATAATCATAGAATCAACATTTTTTATAAAATGTTATTAAAAATTGAATTAGAGAATGAACAAGTCAAAACCCAGATGG
>NW_024830080.1:0-1418 GCF_019175285.1 Sceloporus undulatus
GCACTCAGAGCAACCCTTCTCTACGGCTGAGGAGACGGCCTCTGACCCAGGGAAGCTCCGGCCATAAAGGAATGCAGAAGAGACCTTTCTGGGGCTGCAGGAATCAGGGTCTTTGTACTGAAGGTAGGCCTTTATTCCTGGAGCTGAAAGAGGACCTTTGTTTAAATGTTTCAGTGCAGGATTGTTTGGAAGGGCTGCAGCTGAGAGAATGAGCCCATGCTTTGCAGGCATAAAGCCCCCAAATTCAGTCTGTGGCAGCTTTGTCTTCCCAGAAGGTGGAAGTGAGATTTCCAGACCCCAGACACACAGTGCGCCAGTGAGTCCTTTTTATGGGGACTGTGTGTGTACATGTTGTTTACTAGAGCTTTGTGAGGTATTTGTTTCACTGGGTTTATAAAATGAATTTACATAGGTCTTCACTTCCCAAAAATTAGCATAATCCAGGATGCAATCTTCACTCCTAAACCTATACATTTATAGATTTTTGTTGTATAAATGCAACATATTCAGCAGTGTGCTTCTTTTTAAAAAATATACAAGGAAAAGTGAAGAAATTGTGATTTTGACAATAGATCCGTTCAGAAACAATGCACGCAAATGTACATGCCTCAATTTCTGTGTGGCTTTAGCAAGCAGAGGAAGGAGGTCCATACTTCATGCTCCTGGTATGACTGACACACACAAACACACAAATTTTGCAATTGTCAATTTGTAAACTGCTTTGATCTTTTTGGAAAGGTGTTATATAAATAAATGTATTATTATTATACTGTATTATTATATTATAAACACAGCAGTTAAGCTCAGAGATTTTTCTCATTTGTAAAAATGAAATGATTATTTCCACCATTGTCTAAATGGAGAAGGGGCGTGATGATCAGATCATTGAAGAAATACAGGCCTTATCCAGCCCAGGGGCCAGAGTTTCTCCACCTGTGATATAAATAATAGAATCATAGAATCATAGAGTTGGAAGAGACTTCAAGGGCCATCCAGTCCAACCCCATTCTGCCATGCAGGAACTCTCAATCAAAGCATCCCTGACAGATGGCCACCCAGCCTCTGCTTAAAGACCTCAAAGGAAGGAGACTCCACTGCACTTCAAGGAAGGACTGTGTTCCACTGTCAAACAGCCCTAACTGTCAGGAAGTTCCTCCTAATGTTGAGGTGGAATTTCTTTCCTGTAGCTTGCATCCATTGTTCTGGATCCTGTTCTCTGGAGCAGCAGAAAACAAGCTTGCTCCCTCCTCAATATGACATTCCTTCAAAAATTTAAACAGAGCTATCATATCACCTGTTAACTTTCTCTTCTCCAGGCTAAACATCCCCAGCTCCCTAAGTCATTCCTCATAGGGCATGGTTTCCAAATCCTGCACCACTTTAGTTGCCCTCCTTTGGACACACTCCAGTTTCTCAAC
>NW_024830081.1:0-1418 GCF_019175285.1 Sceloporus undulatus
ATTAATTTTTGTCTTCTCATAAAATAAATAGGCATGAGTGCCGAAGAAATTCCCTGACATTTCCAAATTTAACAAATTTGTATCATTTAATGTAAACCATGGAATTAACCAGTCAAAGCAACTTGCGTAAAAATAAAGTTTTAAGTTGGGGAGACCCAGACGGCCATGTCTGGTTTCATCATACATATAACGAAAGCGAACCCACGGTTTTTTCCCTCCCCATAGAAACTTGCTTATATCTTTGTTCAATAACTTAAAAGGAGTTTCAGTAGTCAAGATTGGTATGGCTTGGAATAAAAAAATCAATTTTGGGAGAACCATCATTTTCACAACGGCCACTTTTCCCATCCAAGATAATCCTGCTTTCTCCCAACGTGATAAGTCCTCTTTGATCTTTTGCCATGTCTTACTATAATAATTATGTTTTTCTTACCATTATTTTTTTTTAAAAAAATTGATCCTTGGTCCCATTTTTTAAATCCCTAGTCCTGTTACTTGAGGTTTAAGCTGGAGATAGGAAGTAAGGAGAGTTGAAACTTAAATTAATAGATATTATAAAATTGAACAGAAGATAAAATTGTGCTTGGCTACTAGCTGTGATCAAGTAGTGAGTGAACATCCCCCTCCAGCATCTCCTGTAACAAAGCCTGCAGGAGTGATATGCTTGAGGCCAAATGACTTTGGAGTTGTGAGGCCTTGGTCATGTTTTGCCCAAATATCTTCTCACAAGCTGAAAGAATGAAGCTGTTTCAAGACAAAGCATTTGTTATATAATTGCCATGCTCTGTTCATTCACATTTGACCCTACAGCCTAGAATGAAGACACAAGACAGTGATATAGAATTAAATTGAGCCACATCTTTGTTCAGCCAGATTCAGACTGAAATTATTTATTTATTTATTTATTTATTTATAAAGTGCTATACATTTATGAACAATGCCAAATCCAAAATGAAATGTGAGCTGCTATCCAATATGACTCTAAGCAATAACTTCACAATGATCTCCAATTAGGTTCATTGGCACTACTCTATCCACTGATAAGTTAGACAGCCAAGCTTATTGTTGCTAGCTAACCATATAGGTAAGCTGAGGAAGAACCCCACACACTCTGGACAGCTTTTGGACAGGACAAGTCTCTAGGGAGCCAAGAAAGTCACTACTTTCAACCTTCCCACACACACACAGCTGGCTTGTTTAGAAAATATCAGGTAGATCCATTCTTCATCTTCCAGCCTATGAGGGAGTTGACCAGGAAGGCCCAGCTCCATCAGGGCTAGCCTGGAAGAAGAGACTCCTCTCTCCAAAACTGTCATCCTCCGGCCTATGAGGGAGTTAACCAGGAAGGCCCAGCTCCATCAGGGCTAGCCTGGAAGAAGAGACTCCTCCCTCCATAACTGCCATCCTCTGGCCCACGA
>NW_024830082.1:0-153 GCF_019175285.1 Sceloporus undulatus
CTGTTTTTAAATGTTGTTTAAACTGTTTTTATCTTGGTGTATTTTTTATCTAAATTCTGTATGCCGCTTTGATCAAAGTTGGAAAAGCGGGATAAAAATAAACTATTATTATTATTATTATTATTATTATTATTATTATTATTATTATTATTA
>NW_024830082.1:163-1418 GCF_019175285.1 Sceloporus undulatus
GGACAATTAAGGGAGCTCTTATATTTCACCTATCAAAGTATTATAATAGCTATTGCCTCCATCTTTTTTTATTCTGATCTCAAACCACAATAATTTAATTGTGTGTGCGCGTGTATGTACATGTCTATATGCGTGTGTGTGTGTGTGTGCATATGATCTTACAATACTGTACTCCAAGCATCTGAGAAAGGTTGTATCTGCACTGCAGAAATAATCCAGTTTGGTACCATTTCGACTACCATGGCTCAGTGCCATGGAATCCTGGGAACTGTAATTTGTTGTGGCACCAGAGCTCTCTGACAGAGAAGGCTAACACAGAACTCACAAAACTATAATTCCCAGAATCCCATAGCATTGAGCCAGGGCAGTTAAAGTGGTGTCATATTAGATGATTTCTGCAGTGCAGATGCAGCCAAAATGAATCACAACCCACAGAAGCTGATGCTGAAATAAAACCCTTAAGTCTTTTCTTGCTTTGTTGTTATTAGCTGCCTTCGACTCAGAGCAACGCTGTGGATGAACCACCTCCAAAGCCCTCTATCCTCCATTGCTCTGCTCAGGTTCCCTTGATTCAGCCCCATAAACTCCCGAATTATGTCTAGCCATTTGGCATGCAGCCTTCCTCTCTTTCTACTCCCTTCTTCCTTTCCTAGCATTACTCTCCTTTTAAATTATTCATGTCTCCTCATGATGTGGCCAAAATACAACACTCAGTTTAGTCATTTTGGCTTCCGGGGAGATTTCAGGCTTGGTCTGTTCTCGGATCCATGTGTTTGTCTTTTTGACTGTCTGCGGTATCCTCAGCCTCTTCTCCAGCACCACATCTCAAAGGAATTGATGTTCTTCTCATCCACTTTCATTACTGCCCAGCTCTCACAGCCGTACATGGCAATAAGGAATACAATGAACTGGACATTAATGCTCAGATGTATATCTTTTGACTTCAGGACCTTGTCCGCTCCCTTCATGGCTACTCTTCCCATTCATAGTCTTGTTTTGATTCTTAACTGCAGTTTCCCATTCTGATCAATGTTGGCTCCAAGATACAAGAAACCTTTTAACTTCCTCATTATTTAGGTTGGATTTATGTAGATCTTCCCTAGACATTATTTTTGTTTTCTTTATGTTCAGTAACAAGGCTGCCTTTGCCATTTCTTCCTTGACCTTCCTTAGTAATAGTTCCAAGTCCGTGGTGTTTTCCGATAGTAGTATCGTATGGTCCATGTATCTTAAGATTGCTATGTTCCTTCTTCTT
>NW_024830083.1:0-1418 GCF_019175285.1 Sceloporus undulatus
AACACAATGCATCCTTTTCCTCTCCCCCTCCACCCTTTGCCAAGTTGATAGCCTGAGTGGCAGAAGATTAGGGGGGAGGGGGGAGAAGGCACTTCTGAACAGAAAGCTGTGGGGAAAACTGACTAATACATTTTGCATAAGGAGCTCAGATAGGGTGACTGGAGGGGAGAGTCCGACCTCTGCACCTTTGATATTTGCATGGCACTGGGGAATTTAGCAGGTGAATCTTGCCACACAGGAAAGAGGAAAATGGCACCAGATGACATTCATTCTTTTCCATAGTGTTCAAAAGAACATATTCAGGGCTGTAGCTATGGGTGTGTATGCCAAAATTCACAGTATTGTTCTCACAAAGACTACTGCCTCCCACAAATTAAATTTTCACTCAGTCCCTAAATTTCTAGCATTGCAGTTGCTTCAAGTTGGGCATTTAGAGAAACAGTTTAGCATTTGAAAAAAAGGGAAGGGAGACAAAATTAACAAGCAAATGTAAGAGTTTTGGGTGTGGGTAATTTTCAGTATCTCACTCTGATGCTAGTAATTTGAGGACTGAAGGAGAATTTCACTGGACAGGCCAAATACTTATCGGGGGGGGGCAATGCCCTCATTTTGCCGCCTCCTCTTTGGTGCTACACACATTACAGGCGAGTGAGCAATATTAGTGCGTGACAGAAAAAAAAAGGCAACAATGGCTCATATTTCTTGTGGCATGAGCTTTCCTATGCCAGGAAAAGGGATACAAATCTTCACTTATCTTATTCACACACGCAAGAATGAATAATTTCAACAGTTTTGTCCTTGCTGTACAGAATGATGATAGCATTTCTGCACTTTTGATAATACTTCACATTTTGCGATCTGCCCCACCCCTGCAAAAAAAACCCTGCCCCAAAATGATCTCAATGGGTGTTCAAAGGTGTCAAGCTGCTCTTTTTCATAAAAATGGAAAATTTGCAAGTATTCTTTGAATTCCTTGCCAGTGGTCATTTCATCATAAGGCTCATGTTAACCTTAGTTGTGTATATAATATCTACCTGTCAGTCCATACATCCATTACAAGAGTAAAGAGACAAGAGTACAAATGAAAATTTGATCTACCTGGTACAAAACGAACAGCACTCCTAAGTAAGAGTAAGGGGCTTTCTATACAGCCCTTTGGGACGTCCGGAGGACGTCCCATTTTAAAAAAGGGGCGTCTCTTATAGACGCCCCTGTGCCTAGTACGGACTCCGTCCGTACAAGATGGCGCCGGCCCTTCTACATGGCTGGCGCCATTTTTGCGTACTGGACGCACAGCGTCCAGACCGGTCGCGCCGCTTGTGACGTAGCGAGCGCGCCCCTGGCGCCTCGCTACGTCGCAAACGCGACTTGAAAAGAAGCTCCATTTTGGAGCTTCTTTTTTCGGTCCGCGCGGGAGT
>NW_024830084.1:0-1418 GCF_019175285.1 Sceloporus undulatus
TCTATTCTGGACATTCCCAGAGTTCCCTTCCTGTCCAGACAGAGCTACACTGTCTTTGCTTTGCTCCTTCCCTCTCCTCCACGCTTCCACATGCCTGATCCCCTTCCATTTCTCCCTCCTCTCTCCATCTTCCCAGCTGCTCTCAAGCCCATCTGCACTGCTTGAGCATTTCACCTTCAGCATCTCTTCCCTGCCATTCTATATTTCACATTCTGTCTTACACACAGATAGAGAGAAAAAGAGAATGGTGCAGGAAAGAGACATTTTCGGTCCCATTTGGTGAGAAAGGTAGGATAATAAATACAGTATATGAAATTAATCCATTGGAATGGCTCAGGAAGGGGTCTGGAAAGTCCAGTTCTAGTGAGGGTAGGGCTGCAGAGAGGAGCCTTCACACAGCCTGAAGACACCTCCAAGACAGGGCTGGGCAGCTACTGGGGATTGGGCAGCCAGACGGGGTCCACAGGGATCTCAGAGGTAGCCCCATTGGACCACCTGGGGAGAAAAGAAATCATGTTTACCTCCTCAATATCCCCCAGCATCCTATTATCATTGTTTGGCTCTATCTGAGCCATTGTAGGGCCAAGAGAGAATATTGGAAGCCTCTCCAGAACATAGAAACACTGAAACATAGATCAAAAAGACCCGAAAACTTGCTAAGAGATGTACCAAAGAGCATTGGGACCCAAAACATATTAAGTGCCATGGTTCTTTCCTAGGATAGATTTGCAGTTTAGCAAAGGGCACTTACAATCATCAGATGGAGAGCTCTACTGGCTCCATAAAGTAAAGTACAAATCCCAAGATTCCAAGGATGTTGCTTTGACCATTAAAGAAGGATCATAATGCCATGTATGTAGCATGCAAGACCCCCCTCTTCTGAAGGACGAGCAATGACTACAAGTTCCTTGCCCAGAGAGGATAGGTTTCATATGTTTCCATCATCACTTCGTTATATAAAAATGCCTGCTTTGGACTCAAGAGTGGCCATTCCTCCTCACTCTTTCCACTCTTCCCCCTCAGTCTTTCTCTCTCCCCTGAAGGCCTCAAACTGACAAGTGTCAAGCGCTCATGCAGAGGCAGCCATTTTGTGTTCTGGCAGCCATTTTGTGCTGCTTGTGACTGTGGGGAATAATGTTCCGGAACCTTCTCTGAGGCCTCAGTTGAACAGAGCCTCCTCTTTCTCTCCTGAGGCTCCAGAGAGAGAAAGAGGCCAGGCTCCTTGGTCCAAAAGGAAGGAAGTGTGTCTCTTTGTGTGTCTTTTGTGTCTCTTTTCTGAGAGGGTTTTCTTATTACACAACTCTGCTCCTTGTGGGGAACATGGGTTTTAAAGGGGATCAGAAACGAGGAGGAAAGTTTTAATGTAAGCTTTATTCTTATTCTTCACAAACATTGGACTTTGCTATAGGGGTGTCTAT
>NW_024830085.1:0-1418 GCF_019175285.1 Sceloporus undulatus
ACAAAGGCATTTTGCAAAGCAACAGCAAAGCAAAGGCAGAATGGCAGGACACAAGAGTTTACCAGGTCTGAAGATGCCTGCTTTAAAAGTGAAATCCAGACAAAGTCAAATACATAATGAACAAATGAGTGGATAGCAACCTACTTATATCACTTCCACACCCCGTGGCAGGGTCTGGAAAAATATTTTTGTGGGAGAGAATTCTCAAAATGATACTAGCTGGAGGATTTGGGAGTTGGAGTCCCAAAAAGTAGTTTCTCCAAGCTCTGTTTGCTGCTTCCAGTGCAACCATTACTATGCCCCTGTGCACTCTACATTCAGAACCCACCATTCATGGGAAGAAGTTCTCCATGAAAGTGGAGATTGCTTGGGCCAGGATTTGGCCTCATTTGTAGGAATTCTAGGTGCCTAAAGCCCCTCCACTAAGCAGAGCAGTGGAGGGCAGAGAGTCTTGGAGATGTCTTATCCACAGGGTCATCATGGATCAAGGACAGTTAGCAAAGCACTTTAGATCCATGCCAAAGATGTGGACAATGGAGGGGGCAGTGCCACTGGCAATGACACTGCAGTGATGGGATAACTTCTCAAAACATCATTCATGCATATTCTTCAATGCTTCCCCTCCTCCATTAGCAGCACTATTATTACATAACAGAGCACATGTTTTGGATGCATGAGGTCAGTCCTCTTTTTGTTGTTGTTTGTGTGCCTTCAATTCTTTACTGACATATGGCGGCTTAAGTGAACCTATCATGGAGTTTTCTTGGCAAGTTTCTTCAGAAGGGATTTACCATTGCCATCTTCTGAGGCTGAGAAAGTGTGACTTCTTAACTCCACTTTAAAGGATCCTTGCCATCAGGACTAAGATAGTAAATATAATTCTAGACAGGACTACAGATGTAACGGCTGGGGAGGGGGAGGGGAAGGATAGGGAAAATCCAGAAAACAACATTTTTTTTCCAGTTGTTTACAAATATTTTTTCCAGAGGGCATTTTCCATCATCACCCCCAGACTGTGGAATGGCCTGCCGGATGAGATCCGTCTACTTACATCCTTAGACAGCTTTAAAAAGGCTGTTAAGACGGATCTCTTCTGGCAGGCCTTCCCAGAATAGAGAACCCAGCCTTAGAAAAATGTCTGGGAAAGATACTGCTGCTCCCACTGATTGTTTGTTGGTATGATGTTGCTGACCTTCTGGTCAGTTTTTAACTTGTATGTTTTTTTTGTTTTTTGTTGTTGTTATTTCTGTTTTTTAAATATTGCATTTGATTTAATACTTTTTTGAGGAGGGGAGGATACCAGGGATTTTATATGTTTTGTATTTTTAACTTTGTTAGCCACCCCGATTGTTCTCAGAGGGGCGGGATACAAATAAATTTTATTATTATTATTATTATTATTATTATTATTAAAAATA
>NW_024830086.1:0-1418 GCF_019175285.1 Sceloporus undulatus
GGGTAGTGCCTATTTGGGCCATACATTTGAGAATGCAGAACCTGGAATACATTGCTGGGAGAAGGAAGGGCATACCCTTTGTGCATGCACACCAGCATACATATACCCATGGAATTGCTGGGACATCAGTAATATGTAAGCCCTTCCAAGTGTTATTTTTGTTTGTTTTGGTGAACTGTTTCCCAAGTATAGCCACTTGGGAAACAATATACGAAATCTGTGTCGGAGCTTTATTTTCTCCATTTCCAGGAGCTATTTTTGAGGGTGAAATATTCAAAGACTGCCAAGGATAGTGAGAGGTTGCAAACCTCACATGGTTCCTGCATGCCTTTACTTATGTCCAGGAATAGGGGTTTTATGCAGCTGTATTGAACACTGATCAGTAGCCAGGGAAAGAGCTGCAAAAATACCATGACATGCTTTTAGGGAAGAACTCTACCTTGAAAAAAAAGTACAATATGTGAAGTCGAAGGCTTTCATGGCCGGCATCCATAGTTTTTTGTGGGTTTTTCGGGCTATGTGGCCATCTTCCAGAAGAGTTTCTTCCTGATGTTTCACCAGCAACTGTGTCTGGCATCTTTGATGCCAGCAACAGTTGCTGGCAAAACGTCAGGAAGAAACTCTTCTGGAAGATGGCCACATAGTACAATATGTGTTTGTCTGTGTGTTTTAGTGCCTGATGTTGTCTCCAGAGTCTGCTTGGGTCTCTCCTCCCCTTCTTCTCATACTTTCTCAAACAGCTGGCACCAGAGCCCAGTGAGAGAGAACGGTCAGTCTGACTCTGTGGTTGCTGAATGTGGTATTACAAAAACACTGGCTTGTGGTTTTCCCTGTCTATTTACTCCACTCCAAATGGTTGAAGCCACAGGACAATTTTTTTTCTTGGGCTACGGCACACACACTAGTTGCACCACTGTTAGCAAAATGTATAGCATACAAGTCTTGCATCTTCTCTTTAGGCTATTGGTGGGCACTGAATGTATCATTCTTATTGACATCACCCACGTCCCATACACTTTGGTTTTGATTTTGAAATCTCAGGGCTCAGAATGTTCCTAATGTGGCAATCACAATGCATACTTGGGGTCAACTGGCCTGACTAAGCCAGACAGTTCTTGTCACTTATATATCCTAACGTCGTGATGGTGAAAGCGTTGCACGCGTGCCACGGGTGGCACGCAGCGCCATTTCACCAGGCACAAGGCAAGGGAGAAGGTGGAACGGGGCATGTGCCCGTTCCGCCTCCTCCCTGCCCTTTTCAGGCCTCCCACTGTCTCTCTGAGAGAGCAGGAAGCCAGAAAATGGCGCCTGGGAGGAGGAGACAGAGCCGTCTTCCCATTCCTCCGCACGAAAGGGCTCTATGGAGCTCTTTACGCGGAGGAAAAGGCCGAAGAGAAGGAGGCTGGGACGTGTGCCCA
>NW_024830087.1:0-1418 GCF_019175285.1 Sceloporus undulatus
AAGTCTAAAAAATGGTGGAGGATGGAGCTCAAACAGGCTTAGAAGGCCCACAGTCACTGGCTCCAATATTCATCTTCACACGTTGTCCAAAAAGTGTTGTGTTCTTGCTCCTACCTTGTTTTACTGAGATTACCACTGATATCCTGAATCAAGAGACTGGGCACAAAGATCTGTCTAGGCAGAACTACACCAAATCTCCCCTCTCAGTACCTGCAGAATTTGCCTTCCTTCTGCAGGCCACCCAATAAGGTCATATAGTAGTCAGAGAAGAAGGAGAGGCAGCAGATGAACAGCTGGCTATGTTCCTATAGCCAGCTACACAATGATAAGGACCCCTGAAAGGTCCTGGAGAATGATGCCATCACTGTGCAGACAACGCTAGGGACATAACCAGTCAATCCACAGCTATTCCTTTTTCTCCCCTAGCTAGTACATTACCATGAGTGTGTGCATTTGAGTGGAGAGGGTAGGTGAGGTTTTTGGGGGATGGGGGGATAGCTGTTGCATAAGAAGGTAGTGAATTCCTCCCTCTACAACAGTAAAAAAAAATGGCGGGATACACACCGCCATTTAGTACGTATAGGATACGTACTAGGGTTAGGAAGGGGCGGTGCTTCCGCACCCCCCTAACCCTAGTACGTATCCTATACGTACAAGATGGCGGCGCCCCTTCTACATGGGCGCCGCCATCTTTACGTACTGGACGCACAGCGTCCAGACGTGTCGCGGCGCCTATGACGTCGCGAGTCCGCGCCAGGCGCCTCGCGACGTCATAGATGCGCCGCAGAAAGAAGCTCCGAAATGGAGCTTCTTTTTCGGTCCGCGCGGGAGTCGGGCCGTGTGAAGGCTCCGGCTCCCCCACGGACCTACTGGCGGCGGCGGCAGACCGCCGCAAAGCGGCGGTCTGTACCCCACCAGAATATGTCATAAGCAGGATGCCAGTCTTTGCGAGTGTGTGTTTTTGCAGTGCTAATCTATTTCTCTGTTCCATACAGTTGATTACTTGATTGGTACTGTTTTTTGCAAGATTATTGGTTTTTTACCTATCCTCTTAGCTGCCATGATATGTCAGTAGGACAACAATGACAATAATCACCACCACCACCATTCATCTTGAGCAAGCTTAAGTTGCTTCACTGCCTTTGAAAGCAGTCAGGTTTAAGCAGACTAGCTGTGTAAAAGACTGAAACACTAGATCAGGGGTCAGCAACCCCCGGCCCACAGGCCGGATGCTGCCACCGCTGCCACTGCCAAGGCCGCCTCCTCCTCTTCCACTGCACGAAGGGGGCCCCGTGGGCCGAGAAGGGCCCCCCAGGGCCCTTGCGGCCCCACGCCTCTCTCTCCGGAGGGAGGCCTGGGGCCGCACGGGCCGAGAAGGGGCCCACGGAAGTGGCCTGCCACCTCCGCGGGCTCCCCCC
>NW_024830088.1:0-1418 GCF_019175285.1 Sceloporus undulatus
ACATCTTTGAATTTTGGCAACCAAGGGGAGTTAATAATGGTTCTAAAGCAAGACTATAATGTTCCCACTAAAAAACCATGAAAGCATCATTATGATCTACGAAGGTAATATTACATGGGGTGTTCATGGGGTGCGACACCGGTTGCCCAGTTAGGTAGAGGAAAGACATGTTCTGAGATACTCTGAGGGCAGAAGGCTGGCAGAGTCCCCCCGAATAGTATAAAAGGAGACCAGAGTCAAGCCTTTTCCAAGAGCTCCTCTCGACTTCTTCCAAAGACTCCTCTGAGAATTCGGTAAGTGAGCAGAAAGAAGGCTATTCCTACTGTTTGCTTCATTTGAACTTTGTGTGTATGATGTCCTCTCTCTCTCTCTCTCTTTCTCTCTCTTTACATCTTTCAATTAAGATGATTTTGTGTATTTATAATATGTGGAATTTTTGTTTTAATCCTTAAGAAAGTTTTGAGTTCTTCCCATCATTCAATGGGAATTCTGCAATCCTAAAAGAAAAATTTTGGCAGGCCTGCGTTCAATTGCAAATGTGTGTTTGTAGAGATATGAGGAAAGACGGGTTTGTTAAGGGCCTTGTTCCCATTACGTTTTAATCTAGATCGGTATCTGGGTTAAAGGGGCATGGTTTCCATTGAATCCGATTTCAGAAATCGATTCAGAAAAGGGGACATTGCTTTTTGCCCATTTTTGCTTCATTTGAACTTGGTGTGTATTCTGCGCTCTCTCTCTCTCTCTCTCTCTCTCTCTTTCTCTCTCTTTCACTCCCTTCATCCGTACCTCTCCCTTTTTTTCAAGCATCCTTGAGGTAAGATGATTTTGTGCATTTCTAAAACATGGCATTTTGTCTAGTCCTTAGGAAAGTTTTCAGTTCCTCCCATCATACTTTTAAAGAATGTGTGTTTTTAAGTTTAAATCCAGTTTCTGCACAGGATCCGTTGAGTCTGATAAACTACAGCCAAGTGTATTTGCAATGCCATGGTATTACTCTAATATCCAAAGCAATACAAAATGGAGCAGGCTCTGTGCATTACAAGGGATGTAGATTGTAATATTTGGAATGAGAATTTCCAAAGACCACATTCCTTAAGTGTCTAACTATGTTACAAATTGATACCTTGGTTTTGCCTCTTTGTCCAGAGACCTCATTCTATCTTTTGCATTCAGACGATCATTTTTTTTACTAGAAAATGATTTTTCCTTGAACTGGTTTGTTTGTGTTGCTTAAAGCAAATATTAGATCTGCTTTGAACAGGCTTGAGATAAAAGTAATGTGAAAGACACATAGAAATAATCTCTCATTGATTCCAGTGCGGACACAGGTCAAACCATAGATTTAATTTATTGCAAGGCTATCGCTTGTGTTTCATAGTTGGGATGATTCTGAGCCACCTTTTCCATTCAGAGGTTCA
>NW_024830089.1:0-1418 GCF_019175285.1 Sceloporus undulatus
GCAAATGTTATTGGAAACCCAAAGAAAGATGAGAAGAACCTTTTCCAGCTTTTCCTCTGAATTATCCTGTTTGTGTTTAGCAGATAGGCATGTATAGTCTCACTTTCATTCTGATATTTTGCAAGTGGAACAACAGCTGCTTTTAGGCTTACCTACTTTGAATGTTTATGTCAGAGGCCCAAACTGCAAGCCCCCACCCCAGGGAAACATTGCCTGAAGGAAACGGCCAGCTAGGCATGAAGATTCTTAAAGCTGCTCCTCTTCTTTTCTTGTTTGGGACATCATTAGCTGATCAGTTGGTTGATTATATTTTTGGCCCATATTCTGACTGATAATCAGAGTTCTCCCTTCAGCTTTGAGAGCAAGGGGAGCAGATGGCAGGGGGACTTAGAGTGGTTTGGAAAGCCAGAATGAAATGGCAGACCAGGTCTTGTCATTCAGTTGGACTCAGACACATCTTCCCTCACACTGTTCTCACTTTGTAGTGTATCACATGGAGCTTTTTGGAGATTTTTCAGCTCAGATCCGTGGTGACTGCAGGTCCAACGATGCAGATTCACGTCATAACGTGAATGTGTTATCACATGTGATTCATTTCTATGGGAGCTTCTTCCATGGCGCTTCCGCAGTGAATCCAAAGTAACTCCTCATTTTGGTGAATTTGGTACAAAAGTGTATTCACAGAATCTGCATTCAAGCTCACTTCGATTTTACTCTGAATTGGTCTGGTGTGGAATGCAGCTTTGCTTCCCTCCCAGTACACCCCTCCAAACCTCCAAAGAGGCAAATTTCCCATGATGCTGCACTGCAGTTTTGCCCCAATTGCTTCCGTTGCTCGGAAGGGTAGATGACAGGGAAGGAGGGAATGAACAGGAGGCTAGGGGGAGAGATGGGAGGCTGGGGGGAGCAACAAACTCCAGCTCCCAGAATTCCATAGCCTCGAGACAAGGACCCCACAACAAACTCCAACTTCCAGAATTCCAGAGCACTGAGCCAGGACAGTTAAAGTGGAGTTAAACCAGAGGCAACTATTACAAAGGGAAGGAGAGTGGATTGGATTCAGGGAGGTGGTATTTTATTTTAGGGAGCATGGAGAATAATTATAATAATTATAATTTTAAAAAAGTTTTTTAAATATTAATAATAATCATAATAATAATTTATTTTTATTAGTTTGCTGGAGAATAATTATTATAATTATAATAAAAAACAAAAAATGTTTTAAAAATAATAGTAATAATAATAATTTATTTTTAAATAATAATAATAATAATAATAATAATAATAATAATAATAATAATAATAATAAATTAGTTTGCTGAGGCACCAGAGCTCTCTGGCAGAGAAGGCTCATTGTCTCAGGATACTACTGTTCCCAGAATTCCATAGAACTGAGCCAGGACAGTTAAAGTGGAGTC
>NW_024830090.1:0-1418 GCF_019175285.1 Sceloporus undulatus
TAGGCGCTAATGGGGAAAAGCCGCGATTTCGTGTGAAATAGCGCCTTTTCCCCATTAGCGCCTATGGGTTTTCGGCTTACGAAGGCTTTTCGGGTTACGAAAGCGGCCGCGGAACGAATTAATTTCGTAACCCGAGGGAGCACTGTAACTGAAAATTCCATTTGGTTGAATATTTGGTAATATCTTCCAAAAAAATTGCAACCCCCCCCCCCTAAAGTAAATTGATGGAATGAACTTGAAACTTCTAAGGAATGGGGATAAACATGAAGAAAAGAATATGGGATGATGGATTTGCCTATCCAGGGAGATGCTCTGAGATTTTAGATCCTGAAAGCCCAGCCTTGAATTCCTTTGTATTTAACCATGTTCATAGTAGTGTATTAGGGTTGCCACTTCTTCTTTTTTTTTTTTTTAAGCTGGGGAAATGTTCCTCGTCACTTCCAACTATGTGGATCAATCAAGTACAATAAAATCTTGTCCATGCTGGGAATAGTGATTTCCAACTAATCTGGCCAGTGCTAAGTGGCTAAGAATTTCACTGAGTTCATTCTTTTTTTTTTTAAAGTGTGGACATATCATGAGAAGACATTACTCAGTAGAAAGGACAATGATGAGCCACTACCTTGAGTCTGTAAGACCTGAGCAGGACTGCTGATGATATGGTAACTTGGAGGTCTTTTATTTACATGGTCATCATAAGTTGAACACCACATGATGGCAGTTAACAACAACAACTTGTGCAAAGTATAATGCACAAATTTCTATCTAATTAAGAGGTTAAAATAATTACTATGTAGTGGAAAATAAAACTAACATATTCACCCATACCTAGTTGAGAAAATAACTGATGGTGTAGGTAGCACTTGGTGCAAGCAGTGATAGCAAGTGAATCCCAATGAAAGTTTATGCAGGCTAATTGTTAGCACATGCCCCCCCCCTTGTTTCTGGCAATACACTGAGTGCTGACCCTGGACCTATTCCTGACCCTGGTCCAGTCCCAGCTCATTGGCCTTTGTCTGTGCCACAGTGCCGCACATATGGGCCTAGATCTAGTTCTGACCATAGTCAGCCTATTTAATCAATGCCAGTTTGGTAAACCAATACTTATGTAAGTCCCATTGATTCATTGGGTCTACTCAAATTGAGATTCACAAATGCATTTAAAACAGGGATGGGAACATTTGACCCTCATGTAGCTGTAACCCCTTCTTGAGGCCATCTCAACCCTCATTTCATCTTTGTGACTGTGAAATGGCATTCTTAGAGGCTTCCAGATGTATCAGATAGGTTAAGAATATTACCCAACACCAGAAAGATCCTCAGCCCCCCCCCCCAACATGTCTGGAAGTCAGCACTTGAAGTGACTTTTGGCTCTGGTTTTCAGGTGAAAATACATACTCCAGCCTACCACAAGACTG
>NW_024830091.1:0-1418 GCF_019175285.1 Sceloporus undulatus
ACTCCTGGAAAACAGGAGAAATCCCAGCAGATTGGAGGAAGGCAAACGTTGTCTACATCTTCAGGGAAGGGAAAAAAGAGGATCCCAACAATTATCGTTCAATTAGTCTGACATCAATACCAGGAAAGATTCTAGAGCAGATCATTAAACAGAGAGTCTGTGAATATCTAGATGGCAATTCCATATTCACAAAAAGTCAACATGGGTTTCAGAGAAACAAATCATGCCAGACAAATCTCTTTCTTTGATAAAATTACCAGGTTGGTAGATGAAGGGGATGCTGTGGAGATAGTATATCTTGAATTCAGTAAGGCCTTTGACAAGGTTTCCCATAACATTCTTTCAAACAAGCTTGTAAAATGTGGGCTAGACAAAGTAACTGTTACATGGATTTGTAATTGGTTGACCGGTCGAACACAAAGGATGCTCAACAATGGCTCCTTTTCATCCTGTAGAGAAGTGACCAGTGGGGTCCCACAGGGCTCTGTCCTGGGGCCAATGCTATTCAACATCTTTATCAATGACTTGGAGGACAAAATTGGGGACATACTTATCAAATTTGCAGATGACACCAAATTAGGAGGAATAGCTAATACTCCAGAGGACAGGATCAAAATTCAAAATGTCCTGAATAGACTAGAAAGCTGGGCCAAAGCTAACAAAATGAAATTCAACACGGAGAAATGTAAGGTACTGCACTTAGTGCAGAATAGTAAAATGCACAGATATAGGATGGGGGACACCTGGCTGAATGAAACTATGTGTGAAAGGGATCTAGGAGTCCAAGTAGACCACAAGTTCAACATGAGTCAACAGTGTGATGCGGCAGCTAAAAAGGTCAATGCAATTTTAGGCTGCATCAATAAAAGTATAGTGTCTACTTCAAGAGAAGTAATAGTGCCACTATATTCTGCTTTGGTCAGGCCCCACCTGGAATATTGTGTCCAGTTCTGGGCACCACTGTTCAAAAAGGACATTGAGAAACTGGAGCGTGACCAAAGGAGGGTGACTAAAATTGTGATGGGTCTGGAAACCATGTCCTATGAGGGAGCTGGGGATGTTTAGCCTGGAAAAGAGAAGGTTGAGAGGTGATATGATAGCCCTGTTTAAATACTTGAAGGGATGTCATATTGAGGAGGGAACAAGCTTGTTTTCTGCTGCTCCAGAGACTAGAACCCAGAACAATGGATGAAAGCTACCGGAAAAGAGATTCCCCCTCAATATTAGGAGGAACTTCCTGAAAGTAAGGGCTGTTCGACAGTGGAACACACTTCCTCGGAGAGTGGTGGATTCTCCTTCTTTGGAGGTCTTTAAGCAGAAGCTGGATGGCCATCTGTCAGGTATGCGTTGACTGAGATTTCCTAAATGGCTGGGGGTTGGACTGGATGGCCCTTGTGGTCTCTTCCAACTCTATGATT
>NW_024830092.1:0-1418 GCF_019175285.1 Sceloporus undulatus
AGTCCAGAAGCCACACCAAAGCCACACTCCAGTCCATAGGGCTGGAGTGTGGCTTTGGTGCGACTTTTGGACTCTTAGGACGCATGCATCATTGAAACACCAAACCTCCACTGTGACTCGAAGCAGCTTTATTTTGGCTGTCTGTAACAGGCCTATGTTATACCAGCACAGAATGTTAGTAGAGTAGCTGCCAATTGCTCGTTTTGGTTGTGTATTGGTGAACCTCCCATACATCTCTTTTATTTATATTTTGTTTATTAAAATATTTATTTCCCACCCTTTATCTGAAGACTTGGCCATGAAACCCACAGGATGACCTTAGGCAAGTCACACTCTCTCAGCCTCAGATATAGCAATGGTAAAGCCCCTCTGAAGCAACTTGTCAAGAAAAGCCCTCAGTAGGGTTGCCTTATGTCAGAAATGACTTGAAGGCACACAACAACAACAAAACCCAGTCCGAAAACAGGTGGGGGTGGGGTTTCCCAAAAACATGCCAAAATTAAGGCCATGGTTCCTAGTGGACATGAGGCCTTTTAAAATAAAAAGCAAAAACAAAAACTGGGAATGTCGAGGATGTAGCTGGCATGGGGTTGCATGTATGTAGTACAGGGGCTACAAAACCAGATTGAGCCTCCCCTCCCTCTTTTGATGTGCTGTCAATTTATTATTATACGATTAGTTGCTTTTTTATGCTCCTGGATTTCTGTTTTTAAAAATTATTTGTAACCTTTTCTCTTTTTTAAATGTGATGATTTTTATTTTGGTTTGGGCATTGCTTTGAATTCTTTTGAAGAGTAGGATATAGTTACAACACACAAGAAGATGGAAACAGGGAAGTCTCTCTTTCCTATTTCCCCAATACCAATGAATTTGACTTAGTACTCATATGAAAAAACTACATGTGTTTGGACTTTCCCCAATTAAACAAACAAACAAACAAACAAACAAACAAACAAACATGTAAAAGCACCTTGGCAGGGGTGTAGAATCCATCAGGGCAGAAATGGAGCAAGGCAAATAGAGTTAGCCTTTTTTCTGTATATTGGTTTTCACAGTTCCACTTTTATCAGAAACTTGAATGTGTATCATACACACACACACAGGGCCCTCTCCTTATGCGGGGGATCTAGATCCCCCCATGTAAGGGAAAATCCGCCTATGCTCGTGCCATTGTTGTTCTCCCTGCAGGAAGCTGCGTAAAATGCATCTGCATGTGGTGCAGGCACACTGTGTATATATACACACAGAGAGAGAGACACAGACACGGAGTGAGAGACTTAGGCCCCATTCATACTGGGGTAAAAGACATGGAGGGAACTGGGATGATCCGGATGCCCCTCCCCCAAATCGCTCCGTTAGCAAGTGCCCACTACAAATTGAAATCGAATGCATTTTGACAGAAATCGAATGCATTCTGT
>NW_024830093.1:0-1418 GCF_019175285.1 Sceloporus undulatus
ACTAAGGCGACCATGGCCTTCTCAACTCCGTAACTCATTCTAAAAACAGGGTTAAAATGGATCTAGAAAATTCGTTTCTTCCAAGACTACTTGGGGTTGAATGGTGACTGCCCTCTCGATTAGCTTTCCTAAGAATGGTAAGAGCAAAATTGGCCTGCAATTGTTTCTGTCCAGGGGGTCAAGGGAAGGCTTTTTTAGAAGTGGTTTAACTGCCTCTTTGAGGCAAGATGGAAGACAGCCTTCCCTGAAAGATGCATTAGTTATGATTTTCAGCAGCATCTTGATGGTATCTCCCCTCTGAATGACCAGCGAAGACGGGCAAGGATTAAGAGAGCAAGTCATCTTTTTCATACTCTCAAGGAGCTTGTCCACATCTTCTATACTCACTGACTCAAACTGATCCAGAAGAACAGTATAGGCAGAGGTGCAGGATACCTTTCCTGTCACCTCTGTCTTAAGGGCAGCATACAAATTGGCTCTTATCTGAGAGATTTTGTCTTAGAAGTAGTTATTAAAAGCATCAGAACAGGCTTTTGTAGGTTCTAATAAAGATTTCTAATAAAGGGGGGCATTTGAGTCAAGTCCCTTACCACCCTGAATAGCTCTGCAGGACGAGACTTTGCAGACGCAATAGATGCAGAGTAGAAGGACTTCTTAGCTGCATCTATTGCCACACCATAGGATTTAAGAAAAATCTTTATCAGGTATGAGTCGATATTTCTGCCAGTGGCGCTCTAGCCGTTGTCCAGCCCCCATCATTATTTTGAGATCTTTAGTATACCACGAATTGCGATTTGAGGTGGGTTGGAAAGGGCGCTTGGGAGCGATAGTGTCTATAGCTCTGGTAAGACTGTTCTTCCAAGTATTGACCAGAGCTTCAACAGAATCACCGGCATTACCAGCCATCAAACCCTCTAAGGCCTCTGGGAACCTCTTGGGTTCCATCAACCTTCGATGGTGGACCATTTTAATAGGTCCTCCACCCCTGACAGGGGGAATAGTGGCCTGCAGCCTGACCATAACCATGAAATGATCCATGGTCCATGACAATGCGGAGATATTGACTACCTTTGCCCACGGATGTGCCTGTTCCATACAGAAGACCACATTGAGAGTATGACCTGCACAGTGTGTGGGCTCAGAGACTGTGAAAGGCCCATGTTTGTCATGCTGACCATGGGCTCCTGAGCTGCACCAGATACGTTCCTTAAACCAGCCTCGAGGGGGATGTTGGGGTTGCCCAGGACTAAAAGCCTAGGCAACTCCAGCAGCAGCTCAGAGACCAGTTGTGTCAGCTCCGCTAGGAAGTCTGTTAAGCAACGGGGTGGACATTAAACCAACAGAATCCCCAGATTTTCCCTAGTCTTTAAACTGAGGCAAATATATTCAATATGGTCCCTCTTATGGATAGATATCCT
>NW_024830094.1:0-1000 GCF_019175285.1 Sceloporus undulatus
ACTTGACATTTCTTGGGAGACACATTTCTGTTAAAGGAGGAGGAGATAAGAGAAATAATAGAAGAGAAAATAGTATGTGCATTTGTGTTAGATACAAAAAAAAAAATGGGAGGAGGAGACATACAACCCAAACCAACCAACCATTTCCCCATCAAAACTCCAAAACTTCACGTAGCCAAGTGAACTTTCTATATATTTCTTTTATTTGTCTCAAATCAAGGATATTGAGATGTAAGAATAGCCTAAGCTTGGAATGTGATGTTATTTAATGGGCCTCCATTACTCAGAAGATGGAGGCAAAATGATGCAATCTATGTGGAATAATCCTTCTCAGATACGCAGAACAAAAGGCAAGGCTGGCAGTTCGGTTCTAGAATGAACAGTTGTAGATTCCCAAGGAGATGGGAGCAAAGGGATCCAGCAGCTGAGGTGAGTTGCCAAACTCTATCTTTTAGATCGCCTGGCTCTCCAAATATCCTCTGTCTAGAAAAATGATGAGATTTCCCATGGTCTTAAAAGGTATGATATAAAGCACAGTAAAGGAAAAAATATTCTAGAAGGAAAGAGCATTTCCAGGGAATATCAAGTTTCTGGTGAGTCTCTACAGAGCAGGTCCTGGAAAAAGAGCAGGTTATTGGTGCTTGTTTACCCTTTTCTTAATAGCTTCTTCAACCTAATTATGGGGAAGTCTTTTCCATGGTTAACATTTTATTTCAGCATTTTCTAAATGACCTCTCTGCAGATTTAAAAGGAAATTTTCAAATTTAAAAGGAATTTAACAAGAACTGCAATAGATCTGTTTTATAAGGAGGAGCAGTAACACCTTCCAGGTTACTTAAGGTATGTTTTCATATGTCATGGTAATAAAAGACTGAGATGGTGACAGCATAGCAAGGTTTCTTTTCAGATTCACAGCTTCAAGTTTAAGCATTAATCTTAGAACAAAATATCCAGTGCAACGTGAGATGTATTTTTTCAAGAAGAGTGTTTAAAAGCATCT
>NW_024830094.1:1100-1418 GCF_019175285.1 Sceloporus undulatus
GTTTCTGGTAAGTCCCTACAGAGCAGGTCCTGGAAAAAGAGCAGGTTATTGGTGCTTGTTAACCCTTTTCTTAATAGCTTCTTCAACCTAATTATGGGGAAGTCTTTTCCATGGTTAACATTTTATTTCAGCATTTTCTAAATGACCTCTCTGCAGATTTAAAAGGAAATTTTCAGATTTAAAAAGAACTGCAAACACCTCTGTTTTATAAGACGGAGCAGAAACACCTTCCAAATTGAGGTACTGTATGTTTTTAATTGTCATTGATATGGAAGAATGAAATGACGATAGCATGACAATGTTTCTTTAAAGGAAATG
>NW_024830095.1:0-1418 GCF_019175285.1 Sceloporus undulatus
TCTCTGGGGCCATTCATACTACCTTTTAACCCGGTTTTGAAATCGATATTGGGCCCGATTCTGTCACAATCCATGTCGAGGCTTGCACAAGGAAATGCCCCTTAGGGCTATCCAGATTTGGGCTAAAATCCGTCTTTTCTGAAAAGACTTGGGTTCCGCAAAATATGAACTTGCCCACGATCATGATCGGGGCAAATTCAGGGAGGGATCAAGGTCGGGGGGGGCAGACGTCAGAGCATTCCCTCCCCTCATCGTAGGAGAAGGGGAGGAGGAGGAGGAGGAGGAGGAGGAAAGAGCCGAAGGAAAAAGGGGAATCTGGTGGCAAAGGGTGACAGGAGGCAAAAAGGGGGTGACTGATGGGGTCAATTCAGGGCAGGTCATGGGGCCACAGCAAGCCAAGCCTCTGCTTTCCAGGAGGGACTTTTTCCCTTTGGTTTTAATTTTTTAAAATTATTTTTGGCAAAAAATGCGCATATTTTTTGCAATAGATATATAGATAGAATGTGAGCAGGAGGAAGGGTAAATTTAGGGCAGGTCAGTGGGCCGGAGCAAGCCAAGCCTCTCTTCTCCAGGAGGGACCTTTTCCCTTTAGTTTTTATTTTTTTTAAATTATTTTTCTCTGTCTGTGCGCATATTTTTTGCAATGGGTAGATCTATATTTAGATCTGGCTTCCTCAGGAGCTGTTTGCAAGAAGAGTACTTTGCAAAAACCTTTTTTTCCTTTGGAATGAATGCTGCAATGAGAATGAATGCTACAATTCGAATGTTAATGTTTCTCTTTCCAATTAGGCAAATTGGCAAATTGTTACAGCTTTTGCTACTGTCTCAAGGAATTCAGAGGTAGGTTAGGGAAAGCAAAAAAAAAAAAAAAGCATCCTTTTCTGGCATTCCGAGGTGAGGAATTAATTTTGTTGTTGTTGTTGTTATTATTATTATTATTACCTGTGTATGAGGCATTCTGGGGTGGCAAGGGAGTGGGATACAGGATACAGAGATGGCACTAGCTTGCATTTTGGGGTTGAAAAAGGGGCCAAAGGCAGATCATAACCTGCACTGAAACAAACCCCCACAGCACACACACACACACACACACACCCCAGAGGTTTTTAAATTTGACAAAATGTGCACATTCTGGCGCCTGGTCCTTTAAAAAAAAGGAGGAGCGGAAAGCACACTTCTGATGCCCCAATGAGTGCTGCAAACCTATGACCATCGTGGAACTAATTTGATTGACAGCCAGGCACCTTCACCTTAAACCCAATTTCTCCCAAGAGGGCATTCGGGTTAAAATGCCCATGATTGGTAGTAGCACTTGCTACCGGAGGGATCCGGGGAGGGAGAGACCGAAGCTTCCCAGTTCCTTCCAGTGCAAAGGAGCCCTGGTGGCGCAGTGGTTAAACGCCTGTACTGCAGCCATT
>NW_024830096.1:0-1418 GCF_019175285.1 Sceloporus undulatus
CCCAGTTGTTTCCAGGTCTTATGGTGACCTTATGGGAGTCTCTGAAGGGGTTTTCTTGGCAGGTTTCTTCAGAGTGGGTTTCCAAGGCCATCCTCTGAGGCTGAGAGTGTGTGACTTGCCCAAGGCTTCAGTTCTTTTGGAAGCCTTTCTGCTTTATCTTCTAGAAGGCAGCTGAAGTGTTGCTTCTTGCTCTGAAGAATGAGAGGAACCTTGTGGCATCCAAAAGGATTAACATTCTCTGGAGTTATGTCTGATAATATGTATATATAGGACTGCAATACCTGTTCATTTATTAAAAGGTTTATAGTGCACCCATATCATAGAATCTCATAGCTATGTCTCTTAATAGCAGTTAACCAAATTAAACAGTATATAAAACAAAAACATGAAACAAGCTAGACGAGGCAACTGTTACATGGATTTGTAATTGGTTGACCGGTCGAACCCAAAGGATATTCAACAGTGGCTCCTTTTCATCCTGGAGAGAAGTGACCAGTGCTGTGTCCAGTGGGGCTCTGTCCAGGGCCCAGTGCTATTCAACATCTTTATCAATGACTTGGATGACAGAATTGGGGTCATACTTGTCCAGGTAATAAGTTGTGACTGGATGAGAATCTAATGAGCAGACAGGTGTAGACCATGGTAATGAGCTAAGTAGACCAGCTGATTGTATTAACTTATTAGAAACGTATAATTGCCTTGTGGATCTACTGGGTCTTGGGAGCATTCACTGAATCCTGCTCTCCATGCTGCCCTCATGGTAATGTATGCATGCTGCTGTATCTGGATTTTGTATTGTGCTATTCATTTTGTTTTGCTTCAGTTTTTTGAGACTTCCATTAAGTAAAGTTTTTGTTAATTTCCTCAAACCTCTGCTGTCATTTTTTCTTTAATACTAACGCCCCAACAATGGTTATGGGCCCAGAGCGCCACCATGGCGGTGTTGTAATTTGGAGGAAATCAGAAGTCTGAAGAGTCTGCACTTTTTTTCATTTTTTGTTGGGCAGACAAGAAGCAAAAGGGCTTGCTGAGCACCTGATATTTGTTTTTTGGATAAAAGGTGTTGAAGATTAGCAGCCATGGCCAGTACAATAATCGGTGGTCTACCACTTGAGAGACTCAATTACCATAATTATTTGGCTTGGTCTGTGAAGATGCGGTGTTTTCTTGTTAAGGAAGTTTTATGGGAAGCTGTTGAAAATCCCCCAGCACAGCCTGGCAGAGATCAGAGGATAGCTGCCCAAAAGGCTCACTCCTGGATTGTTTTAGGAGTAGAAGAAAGCCAGCTGAACCATATAAGACACTTGCACACTGCAAAGGAGTGTTGGGAGGTTTTGCAAGGAATCCATATTCGCACCTCTGCTATTTCCAAGATGGCCTTGTCTAGGAAGCTCTACAGAGCACGTCTGGAGCCAGAA
>NW_024830097.1:0-1418 GCF_019175285.1 Sceloporus undulatus
GTCCAGCAACTGGACCACTCCATCATGCTGCTTCTGATATAGTGACCTTATTCTAGCCCAGTTTATTTCAAGGGGATTTTCCTTTGCTTTCTTCTGAGACTGGAGAGTGCAACTTGCCCAAAGTCAGCCAATTTCCATGGCCAAGCGGGGATTCAGACCCTGGTCTCCAGAGTCCTAGTCCCACACTCTCCCCATAGTGGCACTCTGGCTCTTCCAGCCAGGGTAGTCTCATTGGATGGATGGTGTTGATCTCTGCATTGAGTCTCCATTCTTAGGTCAATGTCCACTGAAACTGAGCAATGGGATGAAGGCCGGCCTGTCAGGATCCTGGGAGGGACTGCTCTTCCCTCAGCTTCCTCCATCTAGGAATTCCTTGTCCATAGATCAGTATTCTATCTCTGTATTTCTGCCCCAGAGCTATCTTACCTTCCCCGTCACGTCATAGCATGGCACAGTGGGGCATGGGAGACGGAGGGACATCCGGTGGCGAACCTCTGCCTGGCCTTGGAAATGTGGGGGGCGTCTCTCCACCCATTGGCTTGCCTGCCATGTTGGAGCAGCATCTGTTGGATGGAAATCAACCACAGGCATCCAGTCAAACCTTGGGCTCCACATCACCACTGTCTCTTTGCCTCAGGCGGCCCTTCCTCTCATTCTCCCCAGGTCTCCCTCTACGAATACTATGGGTCCATCCTCCATGCCTCAAATGACTCTCAGCTCGTCCAAGAACATCTCCATACCATCCTGTCCTTGGCTTACAAGGGGCCTTGGGAAGTAAAGGTGCGTCAACATGGCCATGTTTCTCATCTGGGCCCTCAGAGTGGGGTTCAGAGGAGGAGGAGAAAGAGGGCTCTCGGGGATCATGGGGCCTGGAATCATGAGCTGGGAGGGGGTCTGTGGGAACGGAGCAAGCGGAAAGACCCAGAGTAGAGGAGCTGGACATCTTCCAGGGAGTCCCAGGTTCTAGGAGGGGTACATGGTAAAGGCGGGGATAGGGATGTCTTTATGTCTGTCTGTCTGTCTGTCTGTCTGTCTGTCTGTCTGTCTGTCTGTCTGCCTCTCTCTCTCTCTCTCTCTCTCTCTCTCTCTCTCTCTCTCTCTCCCCCTCCCTCTGTACTTTGTGGTACTATGTCTGTCTGCATCTCTCTCTCTCTCTCTCTCTCTCTCCCTCTGTACTTTGTGGTACTATGTCCATTTCAAGAAATGGAGGAGGCTTGAACGAGAGAGGGGTTGTGTTTTTTCCCTTGTGCCAGACCCAGCAGGGAGTAGTGTGGTATCAAAATGACCAACTACTCCACCTGTCGGTGGTATCTTCATGGGCCAGAGTCCCTTTGCCAGGCACATGGTGCGAAAGGAGACATCTTCAAGGAAACAGGGAGACCCCACATTCTCCTGCTTGCCTCTGCTTCAGTCAAGAA
>NW_024830098.1:0-1418 GCF_019175285.1 Sceloporus undulatus
AGACCATAGGTGGCCCATACCACCTGCCATAGACCATAGGTGGCCCAAAACACCTGCCATAGACCATAGGTGGCCCAAAGCACCTGTCATAGACCATAGGTGGCCCAAACCACCTGCCATAGACTATAGGTAGCCCAAACCACCTACCATAGACTATAGGTAACCCAAATCACCTGCCATAGACTATAGGTGGCCCAAACCACCTACTATAGATCATAGGTGGCCCAAAGCACCTGTCATAGACTATAGGTGGCCCAAACCACCCGCCATAGACCATAGGTGGCCCAAACCTGCTCTACTAGATGTGACTTTCTCACAAGGTTTCCTTACGATGTCCAATATTTTGGGGATTTAACCTTCAGCGCTGTGATAGTCAGCATGGCATAGTAGATTGAGCATTGGACTACAACTCCAGATGCCCCGCTCAAGCATAAAAACCCACTGGGCGATCTTGGGCAGGTCAAGTCGCACGGTCAAATGGGGATGGACTGTATGGCCTTTAGGGTCTCTTCCATCTCAATGCTTCTATAATTCTAAGCCCAGTGGCCACTTTTTTGTCAAAGGAAGGTAGGGGCCAAGCGAAAACGCAATGAAATTATCTTGGAAGTGGCCAGAAATTAACTTCCAGTGTTGAAAAACAGGCATTTTTAAATATATATCAACTAAACAGTTCAATGAGGGCACAGCTGCAACCCATTTATAAGCTGAATTGCTGCTTCTGCCGGTTTCCAAGCCAGGCAGCTGATCCTTGTTTCTTGGTTTTGAAAGGGGCCTGGAAAGACGGAGGGCCGGAAAACAGCCTTGAAGGTTGCATATGGACCCAGACTTCCACTTTGCCCACCTCAGGTTTACAATGTGGGGTAAGGATGGAAAGAATATTGTTTTTAAATGATGAAATATAGGTTTCTCCAGTGTTGGGAAACCCTAGGGAGAAGAATCAAAAACCCGCCAAACAGTGATGCCTTTACTGGACCAAGCAAAATGCACAATGGCATGTTGCAAGCTTTCGAAGCTCCGCTGGCTTCTTCATCAGGTCCCTTGTCTGATGAAGCCGCCAGCGGAACTCCGAAAGCTTGCAACATGTCATTGTGCATTTTGCTTGGCCCAGTAAAGGTATCGCTCTTTGGTGGGTTTTTGATTTACTATATGGCCAACACGGCTACCCTTGGATGTTCCTAGCGAGAAAATTATGGGTTGAAAGTTCAGTTTGTGTGTGGCTTCAAGACCCAGCGCAGTCAGTCAATAGGGAAAAAAGGATTGGTGTGTGTGTGTTGCCTGATAGGAAGGGAAGAAACCCATTGCCATTTTCCAGGAAGGCCAGGAAAAGCCTGAATAAACAAACACTGGGCTGGTGGTGTGGCATCTTCAGTCCTTGTAGCATGTTTTTCCAAGCTGCAAAGTGTATTGGTTTCCCAGGG
>NW_024830099.1:0-1418 GCF_019175285.1 Sceloporus undulatus
TTTTTTTTATCCACGGAGTCAAGTATCCATGGATTGAAAATAGTCCAAAAATATAAATTTCAAATAGCAAGTGTTCATTTTGCCATTTCATATAAGGGACACCATTTCAGTATGCCATTGTATTTAATGGGACTTGAGGATCCACAGATTTTGCTATCCACGGGGGATCCTGGAACCAAACCCCAGCAAGTATCAAGGACCCACAGTAATAGTAATAATAATAATAATAATAATAAATAGCAACTCCATTGTATTTAATTGGACTTGAACATCCATGGATTTTGCTATCCACAGGGGATCCTAGAACTAAACCCCAGCAGATAACAAGGACCCACAGTTATAATAATAATTATAACAATAAATACCAACCCCATTGTATTTAATTGGACTTGAGCATCCATGGATTTTGCTATACACGGGAGATCCTTGAACCAAACCCCAGCAGATAACAAGGACCCACAATAATAATAATAATAATAATAACAACAACAACATATAATAATAATAAATTTTATTTTATACCACTTTTCCAGAAGATCAAAGCGGTGTACACAAAATTTAAAACAGTTACAAACACATCATAATAAATAAATAAATAAATAGTTTATTTCTAGCCCGCCTTTCCATGAGATCAAGGTGGGTTACAACATCATAGAACAACAAACGATAAATATCAACAATACAATATAAAACAAAATCAGAGATTAAAACAAGGAATTAAAAACACAAATTAAAAACCTTACAAAAACTAGCCAAAGTACAGGTGCAAAAGGGGGGGGGGGGGAGAGAAAAAGCGATTACAACTGGGGGAAAGCTCGTTCGAAGAGAAAGGTTTTGAGTCTCTTCCTGAATTGGTCGAGGGAGGGGGTCGAGCGGAGCTCTTCGGGAAGCGAATTCCATAACTGCGGGGCTGAGATACAAAACGCCCTCTGTGCAGTTGTAGAGCGTTTCAAGGGTGGAACCCTCAGAAATTGCTTCCCGGTTGACCTGAGTGTGTGGGGCGGACTATGTGAGGAGAGGCGGTCCTCCAAGTACCCTGAGCCCAAGCCATTTAGGGCTTTATAGGTTATAACCAACACATTGTACAGTCGGCCCTTCTTATACACGGATTTTTTATACACGGATTTAAGCATATACGGTTTGAAAATATTCCAAAAAAGTATAAATTTACCTTGATTTTCCATTTTTTATAAGGGACACCATTTTGCTATGTCATTATATGTAATGAGACTTGAGCATACATGGATTTTGTTATACACGGGGGATCTTGGAACCAAACCCCAGCGTATAACAAGGGTCCACTGTATTGTGCCCGGAAGCGAATAGGCAGCCAGTGTAGATCTCACAGAACAGGTGTTATATGGCTGGACTTGGAACATCCAGTGACCAGTCTGGCTGCCATGTTCTGCACTAACTGA
>NW_024830100.1:0-1417 GCF_019175285.1 Sceloporus undulatus
GGAATCTGCCTGAGAGGTAGGATCGGAACCACTGGAGCGCAGTGCCCTTGATACTCAAGTCCCTCAGGCGTTCCAGAAGGATACTGTGGTCAATGGTATCGAAAGTGGCTGAGATGTCTAAGAGCACCAACAAGGCCACACTTCTCCTGTCGATGCCCAGACGGAGCTCATCGACTAAGGCGACCATGGCAGTCTTAGGGAGCTGGGGATCTTTAGCCTGGAGAAGAGAAGGTTAAGAGGTGATATGATAGCCCTGTTTAAATACTTGAAGGGATGCCATATTGAGGAGGGAGCAAGCTTGTTTTCTGCTGCTCCAGAGACTAGGACCCAGAGCAATGGCTGCAAGCTACAGGAAAAGAGATTCCACCTCAACATTAGGAAGAATTTCCTGACACTGAGGGTTGTTTGACAGTGGAACACACTCCTTCCTCAGAGATTTTGGTGAAGTCTCCTTCCTTGGAGGTCTTTAAACAGAGGCTGGATGGCCATCTGTTGAGGATGCTTTGATTGAGAGTTCCTGCATGGCAGAATGGAGTTGGACTGGATGGCCCTTGGGGTCTCTTCCGACTCTATGATTCTATGATTCAATTGGTTGAAATCATCATTAGTATACAAGTAGACTTAAAATATCTCCCCATCTGTCTTAATTTTTTTAATAAGGAAGGCGGACATAAGCTGGAGCACCAGACTATCCCTGGCAGGAGTTCCAGAGCCTGAGAACAACCATTGAGAAGGCCCTCTCTTGTGTTCTCACTAAACCTGTTGTTCATGGTGTGGTCTAGATAGACAGTCTAAAGATCTTAAAACCTGGAAAAGCTAATACTGGAACTCTGTAGGGCCAGGAGAATCGTAAGAAGCAAAATAGATCTAGGAAGAATTAACAGCTTTTGTGACAAGTAGGCAAGAGGAGCCTTCTTGAGGGGCTAAGTCTGGCAGTACACTTGCAAGGCAGTTTTCCTCCTGCCTTTGGCTACTCCACAGGCAGAGAAACTGTGGTTCTTATGATCTGACCTTTATCAGCTCTGCCCAATGCAAGCTACTGGTAAGGAATACTGAGAGCTGCAGTCTAATAATAGCTAAAGGACCACAGACCTCCTATGCCTGCCATGTCCTCTGTGGGCAATAAGCAGGGCCAGCTCATCTATATAGGTGAACTGGGCAGCTGGCTAGGGTGGCAAAATTTAGGGGCAACACAGCGGGTTTTTTTGTATAATTGTTTGCATAATTAAGCAATATTAAAGTGAAAACTCATTACAGCAAGCGATGTAAAAGCAAACTACTGTATGACAGTTTCTTTGTATAATGGCCAAAACATAAATGTGCATCTCCCTATGTCCGTGGTACGGTCACATGGCACATCATCCATGCGACTTGAATGTAACCTCAAAGTCAACAACCCCCTCTCCTCTTGCCGCTC
>NW_024830101.1:0-1417 GCF_019175285.1 Sceloporus undulatus
TCCCTCCCCCCAACATCATGATCATCATCTTTGCCAAATTGTATCTGTATATTTCAATATGAGGATACAATTTGGCAAAGATGATGAATGTGATGATGATGATATTAATACCAGTAAGCTGGGCTCACTGTCTCTGAGTCCAAGAGAGTGTGACTTTGTTAGAGCATATCAGTTTATATTAAATTTTGGAGTGTGTGTGGAATTCACTTTGACCCCAAGCTGACCTCTAGGAACACCACCATTTCTCCAAAGCAGGGATGTCATGGAGTCAGCTTGCAAAGGAGGCGGTAGGAACCCTAGAGAAAAGGATTGGAAAATCCCCACAGGAAGTTTGGAAGTTGCTAGACAAGAACAACTTGTACTTTTTTGTGGATAGAGAAAAATAGCTGTTGTACTATTGATGAAGGCAGGTTGTTTGATCAGCTGACAAAACTGAAGGCTTTTCTGTCCGAGACTCAAACAGATTCTGACTTGGATACTTTGGCACACAAGATGTGGGTTTTATTTTTTAAAAGCTGCGTTTCAGAAGAACAATATTCTGAGCTTCTGAAGGTAGTGCAGTTTTATTTCTCTCTTCCAGGGCATAATGCCAATGTAAAGAGAGTTTTCTCACTGATGAATGCCCAGTGGACTGATGAGAGGAACAGATTAGCTTTGCCATCTGTTCGGGCCATTCTGGACATACAGTACAATATGGCCAACGTAAGTTGCTCTGATTTTTACAAACTAATGAGCAGCAAAGAAAAATCAAAGTATCTTGCGAAAGTACACACTTCTGAGAAGTACAGTTGGTGCAAGAAACCTGAAACCGAGGGCCCATCCACATCCACTTCTTGTTAAATCACCTTGATATGTTAAATATGCATGCCCATGTTAAACCATGTTAAATGTTAAACCCAAAGGGTTTGGTTATGGAAGCAACTGCAATATGTAAGAGGCTATGTTAATAATAGCCATGTTAAATGTTAAACCATGTTAAGTGTTAAACCCAAGGGGTCTGGTTATGGAATAAGCCTCTGAAATATGCAAGAGGCCATGTTAAATAAAGCCATGTTAAATGCCCAAATGTGTGTCGTGTGTGTTTTGGAATGGAGGGGGGTGGTTTGGCCAGAAAGCGAAGTACATTTCTGCCATCTGTCTAGGAATAATGCCAAAATGTCCTCCATTTTGATCATGCCTAAGAAACATCCATTTATATTAACATTTTTTTAAAAGCAGCAAAAAAATTTGCATGTCCTCCATTTTTCAAAAAAATTGTCCTCCATTTGAAAATCTTGTCCTACATTTGTCCTACATTTGTCCCGGTTTGGAGGTCCTGACTTATGGCAACCCTAATTAGCCCTCACCATTTTCATGTGTTTTGCATTTTATCTAGGAGACATCCCTAACTTCAAAACATTACACTGATAGTTCCCTG
>NW_024830102.1:0-330 GCF_019175285.1 Sceloporus undulatus
TCTTCACCATGATTTTTTAAAATGGATTTGAATGTGCCAATTAACCTCCCAAAGTGACTCCTGCCCAGTGCCCAGGGAAAGGCGAAAAACCTCCAGGATCTCAGGCCAATCCACCCTGGAGGAAAATTCCTTCCCGACCCCAAAAGTGGCAGTCAGCACTAGCCTGGGCATGCCATGAGCAAGAGCCATACCCAAGTACCCCTGATACTCCTTCTTCCCTTTTATATATGAATTGTATTGCCTTCTTTAAATGATATTATTTACTGAACTCAATATGCCAACCAACCTCCCAAAGTGACTCCTGCCCAGTGCCCAGGGGAAGGCGAAAAA
>NW_024830102.1:430-1417 GCF_019175285.1 Sceloporus undulatus
GGCGAAAAACCTCCAGGATCTCAGGCCAATCTGCCCTGGAGGAAAATTCCTTCCCGACCCCAAAAGTGGCAGTCACCACTAGCCTGGGCATGCCATGAGCAAGAGCCATACACACGTGCCCCCTGATATGCCTTCTCCCCATTTATATATTATTTTTATTGCTTTAAATGATATTATTTACTGAACTGAACATGCCAACTAACCTCCCAAAGTGACTCCTGCTCAGTGCCCAGGGGAAGGCGAAAAACCTCCAGGATCTCTGGCCAATCCGCCCTGGAGGAAAATTCCTTCCCGACCCCAATAATGGCAGTCAGCACTAGCTTGGGCATGCCATGAGCAAGAGCCATGCGCATGCGCTCCACCCATGCTCCCTCTTAACCCGCCAGTTCTTGTACTGTGCTCCTTGCTGGCTCCTGTGAAGAAAAACATTGTGAGACGACACATGGAATGAGTATGTATAGCCTTCTTTGAACTGATGCTTTGGTGAACAGCTCTGAACATTGACTCTGGAAAGTTCACCTTCCCATTAAATTAGCAGAGAAATCACATATACGTTCTTTAAAAAGGTTCAGCAGTATTTTGGGTACATAGGATTTTGAATCGGCATCAACATCAAGAAAACTTTTCCTGTCTTTTCTTCCTAAGGACTCACCTCCATGATGGGAATGTTCATTTATGATGCTTTAAACTCCATTTTGTGCATCTTATGTTACTCGAAACTTGTTTTTGGAGCTGACTGCTTTTTCAACCATATTCATCCTTTACAGTAGATTTCTTTATCCTTCATTAACTAAGCTAATCCCTGCAAGTAAAAATGGTATTGTCAAATTCTATATACTTCTGTTTATTGCAGATGAAAATTTACCTTAAAGATCTCTCTCTCTCTTTCTCTTCAGAAAACAGAGGGATTCCACTTCTTAGCCTGAAAAATACATTCAGATCAACAAAGACGTTATTTACAAAATGAGGACATAACCCTTAAACCAT
>NW_024830103.1:0-1417 GCF_019175285.1 Sceloporus undulatus
TGTTGTGATCAGTGGTGTGACACTGAAAGTCAGGCCTTTGCTTATATTTCTAAGTGATTGTTTGTATATGATGTGAAAAGGGCTGATGTGAAAGTGTAAAGGCAGGATTACTGCTGAACATAAAGAAAAGAAAAATAACAACCATGGAGAAGCTGCATGAATTCAACTTAGACTGTGAGGAAATCGAAAGAGTTAAAGAGTTCTTGTACCTTGGATCAAGCATTGATCAGAATGAAGACTGCAGTCAAGAAATCAGAGGAAGACTAGGAATGGGGAGGGCAGCAATGAAAGAACTAGACGAGATCCGAAAGAGAAACAACTGAGCACTAAAACTAGAACCATCCAAGTCATGGGATTCCTCATCACTTTATACACATGTGAGAACTGGACAGTTAAGAAAGCCAACAGGAAGGAAATCAACTCATTCGAGATGCGATGGTAGGGAAAAGTGCTAAGGATCCCACGGAGAGCCAAAAAGCCAAACAAATGGGTTTTAAAGCAGATCAAGACAGAACTCTCTCTGGAAGCCAAGATGACTAAATTGAGGCTGTCGTACTTTGGACACATCACAAGAAGGCATGACTCATTAGGAAGGACAGTAATGTTAGGAAAAATAGAAGGTAGAGGAAACCGCGTGCCAATGGGTAGAGTCAATAATCGGACCTGAATCTGCAGGACCTACGCTGAGCAAAGGACAGGGGTCTTGGAGATGTCTCATCCACAGGGTCAGCATGAGTCGGGGGCCTTGGGACCAGTTCAAGCGCGGTTAACAATGTGTATAGGATGTGAAAATGACAGACTCGAGTCTGTAAACAGAACGATGTAATCTGATTTCCTTATTCAGCTTCTTCAGAATATTCTAACGGTGTTATGTTTTGGAATTAAATGAAGTTTGCAGCAATATTGTACTCTGGTTATTTGGTTTAAACATCATACAACAATGAAATACTACATTAGCCACGCAGAGAAGAAAGTAAGGGGGATGTTGAATTGTCTAGACTAGAAGATGGTGGAGAATCTGGGGCACTGGTGGTGCAGTGGTTAAAGGTCAGTGCTGCAGCCACGGTCGTGAGTTCGATCCCAGGCAAGGCTCCAAGGTCCACTCAGCCTTCCATCCTTTCGTAGGTCAGTCAAAAGAGTAGCCAACTTGTTGGGGGCAATTGGCTTACAGATTGTAAACCATTTAGGGAGTGCTGAGTGCACTGATAAGCGGTACAGAAATGTACACGCTATATTGCTAATGCTATAACCAGGAGCCCTGGTGGCACAGTGGTTAAATGCCTGTACTGCAGCCATTCACTCAAAAACCATTAGGTTGCGATTTCAAGATCAGCAAAAGGGTTTAAGCTCGACTCAGGCTTGCATCCTTTTGAAGTCGCTAAAATGAATACCCAGATTGTTGGGGGAAATTAGCTTA
>NW_024830104.1:0-805 GCF_019175285.1 Sceloporus undulatus
AGGGACACCATTTTGTTCTGCCATTATATTTAATGGGACTTGAGTATACACGGATTTTGTTATACACGGTGGATCTTGGAACCAAACTCTAGCGTATAACAAGGGTCCACTGTATATATATATATGTATATATATATATACACACACACACAGAGTTAATATATATACATATATGATATATATATACACACACATATATGTATACTGTATATATAAATATAATTATATATACATACACATATGTATGTAAGTAAATGTGTGTGAAGATGCACACGTTCAGACAGATATCTATGGTTATGTATGCAAAGACATGTTCTATGCAAGATTTATGTTTAGAGACTTGCAATGGTTATGAGTTGCCTTCAGGCACTGGAGCTCATTTCTGAAGCCAGTAGGTGTTCAGATTAAGGTATAAGTCTGAGTGTACTTAGATAGAGATGCCTCCACATATATACATATATGCACACATCCATCTGTTGTTGTCCATTGTTCTGGTTCGTTGTTCCAGGTGATGCTGGAGAAGAGACCCTGCCTCCAGCGGAACCAGAGGCTGCAGGCAATGAGGAGAGGGACTCCTTGCCCAATGCATGGCTCACCTGGAGGGCCAGCACCAGGAAGGCCAGTTCCCCACCTTCACAAAGGCCCCATTCCCACTTGGCCCTGTTTATTTGTTCCTTTCCATGATTTTCCCATTCCTCTATAGTTATAGATTTATTTATATCAAGTGCCCATCTTACCAAGCTATGTTTAATAATTTCATCTTCTAGATCTCTTTCTTTTAATAGTTTATAACATTTGGATATGT
>NW_024830104.1:905-1417 GCF_019175285.1 Sceloporus undulatus
AGGGACACCATTTTGTTCTGCCATTATATTTAATGGGACTTGAGTATACACGGATTTTGTTATACACGGTGGATCTTGGAACCAAACTCTAGCGTATAACAAGGGTCCACTGTATATATATATATGTATATATATATATACACACACACACAGAGTTAATATATATACATATATGATATATATATACACACACATATATGTATACTGTATATATAAATATAATTATATATACATACACATATGTATGTAAGTAAATGTGTGTGAAGATGCACACGTTCAGACAGATATCTATGGTTATGTATGCAAAGACATGTTCTATGCAAGATTTATGTTTAGAGACTTGCAATGGTTATGAGTTGCCTTCAGGCACTGGAGCTCATTTCTGAAGCCAGTAGGTGTTCAGATTAAGGTATAAGTCTGAGTGTACTTAGATAGAGATGCCTCCACATATATACATATATGCACACATCCATCTGTTGTTGTCCATTGTTCTGGTTCGTTGTTCCAGGTGA
>NW_024830105.1:0-1417 GCF_019175285.1 Sceloporus undulatus
ATAAAGCTATTGTACATGGAAACAGCGTTCCTAGGTTTTGTCGCTGCTTGCCATGCAATACATGGAGCCTTCAGGACTTTGGTCACCTGCAGCACCCTCAAACCATACTGCATTTTAGTTAAAACTGTGGTCCTTGTTCCCTATGTGGTGAATATTCCACATACTCAAGCTTTTATACCTCAGCGTGAATTCAACTGGAATAATTGCACCTTGGCGTTTTGAGGATTTCTTTATAGACTCCAGCCTTGGCAAGAATCCCAACTTCAACATAGGAAAAACTGAAAGGATGATGGGGAGGGAGAATGCAAGAAGGCCAGGGCCAGCCCTGCCATGAGGTAGAGAGGGGATGAGAACATGGAACTTTCCACATGTTGGATTACACGTCCCATGATCCCTCACCACTGGCCACGCTGGTTTACAGTTGCTGGGAATTCCAGTCTGGCAACATCTTGGAGGGCTGCACTGTCCCTCACACTTGTAGATAGAGACCACTGTCTCACACAACAGCGAATGGATTGTGTGGAGCTACAATGAAGGAGAACTGCAATGATGGAGGCCAGAGTTGTGCGCTTCGTTCAACCCCCTTGCACCCTCGTTGTTGTTGTTGTTGTTGGCCTTCAAGTCAATTCCAATTTATGACGACCCTAAGGTGAACCTATAATGGGTTTTGCTTGGGAAGTTTCTTCTGAAGAGGTTTGCCATTGCCATCCTTTTGAGACTGAGAGACAGTGACTCACCCAAGGCCAACCAGTGGGTTTACATGGCAGATCTAGGATTCAAACCCTGGTCTCTCGAGTCCTAATCCAACATTCCCACCACTACAATTCCTTCCTACCTCTTTAGCTATGTGGCTGTCATTTTTAGGAATCAGAATAGTCAGCTCTGGTCAATTAAGGGAGTGATTTTTGGCTGTTTGTGGTGGCATACGGAAACAGCATTGTAAGACAAAACGTCACCCTCTAAAGATGTATTTTTTCCATCTGTAAACCCATTGTTTCAATCAAAATTTGGCAGAGAGAGACCCATCGGCGGCATGTGTCCCCTGTACCACATTCAGCCCATGGGCTGCATCATTCCCAGCCTCCTGCCCATAGTCTTATTCTTTGCTTGGTCAGCAAAATAACTTGAGCCAGTTCCACAAGAAGGCATAGCAGTTCTTTATTTTGTATGTATGTGCAAATTAAAGGAATCAGGCCTTGTTCGGCAGTATGCTAAGACATGAATCCTATTGTAAGCTCCAACAAGAGGACAGCCATGCAATCAATTAAACTTACATTCAAGTGAATACACCAATTAACATTGATTCAATAGGTCTACTACAGTTGGGATTAACAGGATTTAGGCCTAAATCTTCCCTCCCCAAAATCTAGGTTGGGGCTAGTAATATTTGAAGCAGGGAGTTTGAAAATATGGGATT
>NW_024830106.1:0-1417 GCF_019175285.1 Sceloporus undulatus
AAAGCGTGACTTGCTCAGGATTCAAAGGCCTCCAGAGTCATAGTCACGAAGTGGGGTGCCAGCCCCTCCTGGCTCCATGGTCTTATAAAATGGTCTCATATAAATTTTGCAATTTATATATACATATATTAATATATTTTCAGGCCAGGAGTTGAATGCGTGGATGAAGAATCTGTAGATATGGAGGGCTGACTGCGTTGTTTAAAATATATATCTGTACAGGACTCCTGCATAAACTTTGGTATCCTCGGGGGGGGGGGATCCTGGAAACCAAACCCTAGCAGATATCAAGGGCCCACTGTTGTTATTATTATTTTTATTATTATTATGGGACAAGCATCCATGGATTTTGGGGTGCGTGTGTGTGTGTGTGTGTGTGTGTGTCCTGGAACCAGAGGCTCTTGAATTCGTGGATTACAGACTGAGTGCTGACTGTACAATTATTCCAGATGCTATTAAGAGACACTGAATGGATAGAAACAAGGAGTTATTTATTAAGAGAGCTAATATATGTCTTGGACAGGGGTGAATGCGTGTGTCCTTGCACCTCCCCAAAACTAAGCGGTTTTTGATTTCTTAACGCTTGGTGTATGTGATGCTTCTTCGCTGCTTCATCAGTGGTGATTTCTTGCCTTCCATTTCAGGGCCATAGACTTACAGATGGTCTGATGTTTCATGGCCTTTTGCTTTCCTCCCCTTTCAGACATGCAGAAGCAGGTGATGGAGTGCACACTTCTGAGACTAATGCAGTGGAGGAGCCCTCTAAGTCAGTACGTAAATATGAGAGTCCTGCTCTCATTCCCTTCCAATGTGCCCCTTTTCATCATTTGAGGCAAGGCACACGTTTCGCTGGAAAAGGCCAGAAATCATTAGCCTGCTTCCCTCCAGGCCTTTTGGGTGGAAAATTAATCTCAGATCAACCACGTTTGCTGGACACGTGTGTGTGTGTGTGTGTGTGTGTGTGTGTGTGTGTGTGTGTGTGACCATCCCAGGTTCTCTGGTCAGCCTAATTTCTCTTTCTCTATTCTAGAAGTGGAGAAAGCTCTTTGGATGGGGTACAGGATCCAGAAAACATGACGCTCTTGATCCAGGGACTGCCCCAAGAAGGAAGCCAGAGTCTTCTCCAACAAGAAAGAAAGAAAGAAAAGAAGGAAGGAAGGAAGGAAGGAAGAAAGGAAGGAAAGAAAGAAAGAAGAAAAGGAGGAGGTAAGAAGGGAAGGAGTAATCAGGATCTTCTAACACACAAGTGTCCATTTCTCTCTCTCTTCCTTCCTTCCTTCCTTCTTTCTATTCTTCTTTTCTTCCTTGCTTCCTTCCTTCCTTGCTTCCTTCCTTGCTTCCTTCCTCCCTCCCTCCCTCCCTCCTCCCTCCCTTCCTGCTTTAGTTCTTGGTTGTGTGTGCCTTCAAGTCCTTTCTG
>NW_024830107.1:0-1417 GCF_019175285.1 Sceloporus undulatus
TTTTTTTTCTGCTCCTATTTGGGGTGGAAGCTGGCTGGATTGGAGCCATGCATCTGTTTACCATGGCCCCGATCTAGTCTAAAAGGGGTGGCTCCAAGCCACTGTCTGTTTCATCCCTTAGGCTCTGGAAAATAACTGAACATTTCTCCTACAGAGCAATAAGAAACATAGCACCCTGGGACATGAGTGGCTTTGCTCCAGTCTGTGTCTTGTTCAAACAACAACTAAGCACATTCATAAAGAGGTTCATTTTCTACTTCAAATAAAACAAATACCACTTTTCATTGCTTCCACACATTTAGGAGATCTGTTGCTCCTCAAAAATAATTGTGCAATGTTTTCTACAAAATAATGACTGTGCAGTTCATGTTACAGAACTACATCACCATGCTGGTACATTAAAGTGTGGTGATTCACAGTAATTTTTCAGTTGTTCTGAATGATGCTTTTCATAATAAAATACATGATCCTTCAGTTGCATTCTTGTGCTCACCATGTTATTATCTCAGGGGGAAGGTTGGCATCAATCCACATGGTACCATTTATTCCTTGAATGCAATTATGAATGGCTTTGTATACCTCATTGTCTTAAAAAGACAACGATGAAAGACAATTATGGGGTAAAACAAATAAATGAGGACAAGAGAACAGCCCCTCAGGAATGTTTAACGAAAGCATGATTGGAAAATCGTTAGCATGTTTGTGATTGCCTTATATCACTACTGCATTTGGAAAACAATGCACATATATTCTCTGCAATCAGGCTTTTTGCCTAATCCTTATCCTCTTCACAACAGCCACCCCATGAGAGAACTTTTCAGAACCATTGTCCCTTCCTTTTTTGGATGTCTGTGTTCAGGAGAATAAATTTAAATACTCAATCCTGTGTCTATCCAATTATGTACAATGTTGTCATGCCAATATTAAAAGCAAGTAGGAAAACTGGGGCTATGCTGTTAACATGCTCTATGCACTTCTCGCTGGATATGAGATTTCATAATATCTAGTGGTGGGCATGCTTTGAGAGGTCACAATGACATGGGGACTAGAAAGGTACATATGTAAGAAGTCATGCTGACCTAAAGAGATGTAAGAAACCAAAATAAATACAAAATGGGTTTCTGGATCACTCCATCCCCCCAGGCTCATCTAATTTCCTGTCACAATAGAGACAAAGTGAGTTCCATTGCAAAAGCAGTCAAAGACCATACCTTCATCTTACCTCATGCTGTGATCCTGTCCACCATTCTTGTCTCACTATCCAGGGGTTGCCTCAAATCCAATCAATGTTTTATTACTTCAAAGTGAAGGACATCAGCCAATCCAATTCCTTTTGTCAATTTCATGGGGAAACCATCAAAGCCTTTGTTACACCATGTGGTAACATCAAGCATCCCTCCAGGGTATGAAATAGGAT
>NW_024830108.1:0-1417 GCF_019175285.1 Sceloporus undulatus
CTTTCCTCCTCCCCCTCCCCTCCGATGAGGGGAGGAAATGCCTTGCCCTTTGCCCACCCTCTGACCTAAATCCCTCCCTCAATTTGCCTCGATCGTGATCGAGGCCAAAGTTCTCATTCCCAGGACCCGGGGTTTTTAAAAAGAAACGGCATTTGCGCCGATTTCAAAAGACTAGGGGCCATTTAACACGGAACGGGTGTGCAAGCCCCGGATTCGCTTGTGTGAGATTCGGGGTGAGTAGGAACTTCACGTGATTGAATCGGTTTCAGAACCGATTTTTTTTGTAATGTGAATGGGCCCTTTGTCTGCAATCCCATTTCAAAGCCACAGCAGAATGAGACCAAGAGAAAGGAAGCGGAAACAGGATTCTAACATGAATAGACCATTCATTCATTCTTCACTCCAAGACTAGAATCTGAGTTCAAATTTAGATACTGCTCATAGGTCAGTTTATTAATCTTCCAACTCCTTCCATGCTCCCTCGCTCCAACCCTCACAGATGCTGATCCCTGGCCATGAGCATAGTAATGTCAAAGTTGCAGAGTTTACTTACAGATTGGGAAGGCTGGACACTGTTTTTCAGAAAAAAAGAGAGAGAAAAGACAGAAGAGAAGACATAATTAAAAAACCGCAATGGCTTATTGCTTATCTATAAGGATAAGAAGGGCTTGGGAATGTTACATTACAGAATCCTCAGACCAGGATAATTCTAGGAGTTTCCCCAAGTTCTTGTTCTACCGCAAGTTGTTCCATTTTCCTTCTGGGTCAGTGGTCCTACTTTCAGGACCATACCCTGCAACATTTCCCGCTTGAAAACCTGGACTGGTATGTGGACAAGATGGCAAAACATATTAAGAAGGAAGAAGGAACTAGAAACGAGGTACATTGCAACAGTTTGCTTTGGCCTGAGCCTACAGGGAAGGATGAGGTTCCATCCCTTCCTTTCCTCTGCTTTTTGCTTAAAGTGAGTCGAGAGAAACCTCCTTTTGCAGGAATTGAAGAAAGCTGAAGACAAAGCGGGGGAAGCGGGAGGAGGATTGAGAAACCAGGATGTTTCAAAAGCAGCTAAAATAGTGGGGCGACTGAGGATGAATTGGCACTGTCCCTGCCGAATCAGGACAGTTGGAAGGGATGCAGGACAGGTACCAAACTTTAAAGTTGGGTTTGGCATATTGCATCCCATGCGTTGCTTATGAGCTCTGATCCCTCATCTGTTCACCCATGTCCCCCAATCCTCCATTATTTTTTATAAAGATGGTGGGATTTTGGGACACCTTTGGCTCCCAAAATGGTACAGAAATCCTGCAAATATGCAAATAATATAATATAATATAAAATGCAAAAATATCCCCATCCCACCTTGACTACTCCAGAACCCCGTACTACTGTCAATACCTCCATTTTCCAACACAGTCCT
>NW_024830109.1:0-1417 GCF_019175285.1 Sceloporus undulatus
TAAAGTTGGCTTTTGTTAACTGCTCGTCTCATCAGGATACCATGTCGCCCCCCCCCCCAAAATGAGCAGCATTAGTGGTGGGAATGTGAAGGCCTGAGTCCTCTACCCCACTACTGTCACTTCTGTCTATTCAGGGTGCCACAGCCCGCTGAGGAAATCAGCAGCAACGGCAGCAGGAAGGTGGAGGACTCAACCCTCCACCACTGCTACCACCTCTTGTTTCTTCAGGGCACCACAGCTCACCAAGGAGATGAGTGGCAGTGATGGCAGGAACAAGCTTGGTGGTGAGGATCATAGAGTAGTGTCTCTGCTTCAGTCTGAATCTCATAAGCTGGCTGGGCAACAGATCATGACTTCTCATCATGTAGCAGATTGTGGAGGTAAAGCCCTCACTGGAGTTGGAGCACTATATTTGGCTTTTGTTGTCAGTGCTTTTGCATCAAGCACATTGAGTAGTTGAAGATCTGCCCTTCGATGACGGTATGCCCTTTGATGATGGTGGACTTTTCAGTGCTTATACTGACACTAAACTCAAACACACACTGAAGATGCAGTCCATAGTAAAGGAGTATGGGTTCAACCCTTTGGCTCAGCCTACTTTGCAGTCTAACTCCACCTGGTAAAGATAAGGTTCTGCCTCTAAATGTACTTACAGCCCCTCTTGATCTTGTTATCACCGTACCTTTCATTGCCTTCCTCTGCTGGGCAGAAACACTACTCCTCTATCTCCAAGTTTAAGTCTGGCTACTCCAAGATGCATCAAGACAACTTCTCCAAATGTTGACTTTGACTTTTTCCTTGTTGACTGCCTTGCCTCCACTGTGTATCAGTGCTTGCCATCATCGTTCACAGCAGGCTCGCGAAATTCAGTCCTGCTTGGGCCTCCATCATCTTGGATTTGTAGGTTTTTGACATTGTCAACAGAGGCTGTGTGATCAAATTCTAGAAGTATCTTCCCTCCAACATCCTTCATACCACACCTTCTTTGACAACATCCCTCCTGGAGGTGGAAACCATCTTGCAATAATGGACTATCAAATCCATCCTGCCTTCATAGGAGTGTCTTCTTCTGCCCATCCTTCCTTGGTCATGTCCTGCCTGTTCTTTGGATTGCAGCATTAGTTTCCATCAAAATGCCAGTTTTATCAGGTGGGAGTGGCTACTGCCAAAAATCTTATTTAATGCTTTAGATGGTTCTGAAAAATGCACTGTGCAGGGGCAGGATAACCCACTTGTCTGATGCATTATACAGTGTGCCCTTGTTTTATGCGGGGGATCCGTTCTGGACCCCCCCCCCCGGCGTAAAACAAAAAGCGCGTATGCTCAAGCCCCATTACAAGTTATGGGGCTCGTGCTCTCGGTGGTGCGTGCATGCCATCGTTTCTTCCAGCACATGGCGCAGGAAGAAGCAGCACTG
>NW_024830110.1:0-1417 GCF_019175285.1 Sceloporus undulatus
GGGGGGGGGGGGGCATTATGATGAAAACACAAGACTCAAGGGTGTACTGAAAATGAAATACGGTAACTAGAGGAGTATGCCAAGGATGAAGTGTTGTGACTTCCATATGTTTCAAAGAAAATATTTGAAGGTCAGATCAGTTAAATGTGTTTTCAAATCCACCCTTTGGTAAATGTGTGTGAGAGAACCAGAGCTGCAAAGAAAAAGCCTGGAGGTTTAAAATGGAAGAGGTCATTCCTACCATTAAGTTCTCATTAAGCACTTTTCAACAGGACAGCACACAATGTCCTTACAAATAGATCCTTTTGTCCTCATTTACTTTTTAAAATAAACATAGGTATTGCTCATGATACTTTTTTAAAAAATCGGAAGTGCCTCTTGTGTATTTATAGAGAATTGAGCATGAAAGAACAGGCAGATCTGAAAAGCCAGAGATACAGTGTAAAAATTAAACATTTGTACAGATTTACTTAATATTTAGTTCTAAAAGGATTTATTTGAAACTTAACTCACAGTAATCATTATGGCCATTATGTTATATTTAAAAAGACAGGGAAAATATTTTGGAAAAGCTGTTAGTACAGCTATCTGCTTCCTGCTGGCTTCCTTACTATGAAATAATTATTTATAGTGCTGAATGTGAAAGATGCCTCAGATAAGTCAAGGTACAAATTGCCCTTTAAAAGAAGAAGTAGGAGCTCTCCCTTCTTCTGTTCTTCCTGCTCTTGTTACACAGCTGCCTGACACTCAGTATTTGTACAGGGGTGGATAATATCACCAGAATGAAACTTTACTGCTGAAATTTCTGCCCATTCACTTTGGGAAGTGTCCCTAAATTCAAACAAATATATTAATAGTCTGCAACAATATATCAAATATTACATGTGTTTATATTTTAATATTAATAAACCAGTTTTGACATATTCAGGCATAGCCGTGTTGGCTATGTAGCAAAGTACAATGTACAATGACATCCAAAATCCACAAAATAGTGATACCATTATTTGGCCCACCAAAATGCATAACATGCATAATACAAGCATTTTTTTTAGGAAAACGTGCTTAAAAAAATAATACAGGAGAAATAGTTTTTATAAAATGATGATGCTATTCACAGGCACACACATTTTCTCAAGGTTTTGTTGTTCTGTGGCATGCAAACAAGTATGAACAATTCGTTCTCAATGCCACTTCCATGGAAATATTTTGAGAGCCAGAGATTACATGCAGCTCTTCAATGATTGCTATGTATAAATTTCCTGTACTTAAAGGGACAATTGTTAGCTTGAGAAAAGCTATTACTCGAGGGAGAGAATCCTAGCATCAGAAACTGACTGAAATTTGTGGCAGTGGCACACAGACTATTTATATACACGACTTGAAACCTTTACCTTTTTAGCTTTGAAATTTCATACAG
>NW_024830111.1:0-1417 GCF_019175285.1 Sceloporus undulatus
TTTCCTCCCAAAAAGAGCCTCATGCGGCAAACACCATAAAGGTATTTTTGGACATATTCTACACTTGTTTTTCCCAGATCTTCAATAGAGCTTTGCTTACGAAATGATATCAGGTTTCTTTATGAACTTTCTCTTAACTGTAAATTAAGGATCCATTCCACCCAAATCTTAAATGTTCTCCCTCCAGATATAATAATTGTTCATTCTCTGACATAAACCCTTCTCTAATCCAAACTAAACAACAAGCAGCATCACAAAGTTTTAAGTTTGGTAAACCCAGCCCTCCTCTACTTTTCTCATCACAAAGTATTTTTGTTTTTATCCTGGCTCTTTTTTTATTTCAAATGTATTTTGAGATTTCCTTTTGCCATAGATTCAATGGTTTTTCATTCTGGATGATGGGTATCGCTTGGAACAGAAACAGTCTTTCATGAAGGAAACTCATTTGGATCATTGATATTGTTCCTAATAGCGATAAGTGTAATTTCCTCCATATTTAGAGGTCTTTTCTGATTTCCTTCCATGTGTCTCATAGTTATTCTGAAATAGATCTGGGTTTTTGTTTGTTAAATTTATTCTTAGATATTTAACTTTCTTTCCCACTTTAAATCCACTAATTTCTTCCAGGATTTGTTCTTCCTTTTCCCCATATTTTCTGTTATGAATGTTGTTTTGTCTCTGTTTACTTTTAGTTCTGAAACATATTCCAATTCCACTATTACATCCATCAATTGCCTTATGCTCTTTTCTGGGTTCTCCAGGGAATACAAATGTTGTCTGAGAAGACTCTCATTTTAAACTCAGTTGCTTTTAATTTTTATTCCATTGATCTTATTTTCTAATCTTATCCTATTATTCAGTGCTTCAAGGATCAGAAGGAACAAAAGGGGTGAAAGTGGTAAACGCTTGCCATTTACCTTTAGAAATCTTAAACTCTTCTGGTTTTTATAGTTAACAATTAGTTTGGTTCTTTGATCTTTATACATTGCCTTTATCCATCTATAATAAGAAGCTCCTATTTCCATTTTTCAAGTGTCACAAATAACATATCCCATCCTATGTTATTGAAGGCCTTTTCTAAAAAGATAAGTGTTTTTTTTTCATTGTGCCTTTGAAAATATTCAATTATAGTTCAGATGTTTTGTATGTTATCACTGAGTTTTCTGTGAGGGAGAAATCCAGATTCCATGTTTCAGGATAATGGTTTTCTTTGATGGCATTTACAGGAAGAAATACCTTTAAACCCTTTGATCTTTTTGCTTAATCTGACATGTAAACTGAAAAAGGAAGTAGCTAAAAGGTTTCCCAGACTAATTTTGTACGTGGTTACTAACAGTATTGGAAAAACATCCAAATTCCTAAAATAGAGGAGTGGATAATTAAACTAAGAGAAGTAAAGGGACTGGACATTTTAACC
>NW_024830112.1:0-1417 GCF_019175285.1 Sceloporus undulatus
TCTTTATCTCCTTTACCAGCATGTTTGAAGCATCAGTCTATGAAAACAGTTTAACAAAGCAAATTAAAATTAAAGAAAAGATCCTTCGGTCTACTGTAAATGTGCTTAGTTAGTAAACAAGTCATATTCATCCTAGCTTTACTACCACACCCAAAACCACCACCGCCTCCCAAGAGCTGACATTGACTGAGGCCCTTATCACACGTGAGACTGGAACTCTAAACCGAAGTGCTTCCGTGGCCTTTCCGTGGCGAGGGGGAAGCGGAGTCACTTTAAATCCAAGGCAATTCACGTGATGAACTACCACACGTCAAGAACGAAATTGTGGTAATTACTGGGTCAAAGCAGAGTGAATGCACATTGAATTACCACACCGGTACATACTATGCGGATTCAACTATTCGAATTGGGACCCTTGCACATGCTCAGTGGGGCTCTGAAAGCATTGATACCTCTTACGCTTCTGGAGTGAAGAAGGGGGCCACTTCCTGGTTCCAGTTTCATGTGAATGCTAGTCTCACATGAATGACAGCTTCATGTTTCTTCTTCCCTTCTGTTTTAATTGATTTTTTACTCGATTTACTCTAGAATGTGTCCTGGTTCCTCTGTGTCAGATTTCCCTGCGTCCCCCACCTGCTTCCTTTGAATGTATCCGGTTTCCCTTGTCCCCCATACGCCTTAAAATACCACCTCCCTGAATCCAATCCACTCTCCTTCCCTTTGTAACAGTTGCCTTCTCTTAGGTTGCATCCGCACTGGGGAAATAATCCGGTTTGACTCCACTTTAACCTGGCTCAGTGCTATGGAATTCTGGGAGTTGGAGTTAGTTGTGGGGTCCTTGGCTTGAGGCTAAGGAATTCTGGGAGTTGGAGTTTGTTGCTCCCCGCAGCCTCCGATGGCCCCCTCCATTGCTCTTATTTCTTCCCCCAGCCTCCTGTTTCATTCCCTTCATCCTTCTCATCTACATCTAAATCTACCCTTCCGAGCCTTAGAAGCAAATGGGGCAAAACTGCTGCGCAGCATCATGGGAAATGTGGGACCTTGGAGGTTTGGGGGGGGGGTGTACCAGAACGGAAGCAAAGTTGAATTCCACACCAGAGCAATTCGGATTGAAATCAAAGTGAGCTTGGAAACAATTTTTGTGAATTCACTTGTAACCGAATTCACAAAAATCATGTGTCACTTCAGATTCACTGAGGATGCGCCTTGGAACGACCACCCATAGAAAGCAATCACGTATGATAATACATCATGTTATCATGTGAATTCCCATCGTTGGACCCGCAGTGGCTTCGGATCAGAGCTGCAAAAACCTCCGTGTGATAAACACCTGAGTCTGCTGTGAGGTAGAACAATTCTGCACATTATAGATCAGGAAAGTAAGACACTATATAACTTGTGGAAGGGAGAGAAGAGA
>NW_024830113.1:0-1417 GCF_019175285.1 Sceloporus undulatus
GTGCCAGGGATGAGCATTAAAACAGCCTCTTCAGAGCCAAAAAAAGGCTGGAAGAGGGGCTACAAAAGCCAGGAAACTTGCTCAGGAATGGCATAAGAACCATTTGGGGGCAAAAAGCATTAATCTCCATGGCTCCTTCCCACAAAATTCCAGAATTGGCAGTTTACAATTGGATATTTAGAATCCTTACAAAGTGGAGAACAATAGTCCCTCACTAAAACTAGAAATTCCAAGATTCCACAGGAAGTTGTTCTGACAGTTAAATTACATATGAAAGGGAACTAGGAATGGTAGTAGAGCACATGTTGAACATGTGTCTACAGTGTGATGCAGCAGCTAAAAAGGCCAATGTGATCCTAGTCTGTATCAATAGGAGTATATTGTCAAGATCAAGGGAAGTAATAGTGCCACTCTATTCTGTTTTGGTCAGGGCTCACTTGCAATAATCCTGTGTCCAGTTCTGGGCACCACAGTTCAAACAGATGTTTAGAAGCTGGAGCATGTCCAGAAGAAAGAACCCAAAATGTTGAACAATCTGGAAACCATGCTCTCTGAGGAACAACTTAGGGAGCTGGATATGTTTAGCTTGGAGAAGAGAAGGTTAAGAGTGGATATGAGAGCCCTGTTCAAATATTTGAAGAGATGTCATATTCTGGATGGAGCAGGCTTGCTTTCTGCTATTCGAGAGAAAAGGAGATGGGACAATGGATGCAAGCCACAGGGACAAGAGATTCCACTTAAACCTTAGGAGCAACTTCCTGACAGTAATAGCTCTTCAACACTGGAATACACCCCCTCAGAGTTTGGTGGAGTCTTCTTTGGAGGTTTTTAAACCGAGGCTGGATAGCCATCTCTTGGGGATGCTTTGAATGTCTATTCCTGCATGGCAGAGGACTGAACCGGATGCTCCTTGTGGTCTATTTCAACTCTTTGATTCTATCATTCTAAAGGGGAATCATATTGCTCTGACAGTAGATTATGAAAGGGCCCTCAGTCTTCACAGGAAGGGCAATGGATTCAGGTTCCTTACCCACAGAGGCCACATTGTCATAATTCTCCATCATAACGGAACTGTACATAAGTTTCTGCTTTTTTGTCAACAGTTTCCATTCCTCCTCGGTAAAATATACCGCCACATCCGCAAAGGTTACCTACAATAGAAAATAGCCCTCATCCAGAGAGTGACTAAACAAAAGGGGAGGAAAGCACATGGTGCATTGCAAATAATATTTCAATACTTCAGAATTCAGTCCAGGAAATAAACTTTAAATTCTGTAAGCAAGCAAAAAGCTACAGCATTTGAGATCCAGTTTGTCTTGAATCCTTTCAGTATAATATACAATATAATGAAGAATATAATTTAGGCCATGTCTGAGATATTATTGATTGATTAGGATACTGACTATCCCAACATGTA
>NW_024830114.1:0-1417 GCF_019175285.1 Sceloporus undulatus
GCCCAAGCTCGACTCAGGCTTGCATCCTTCCGAGGTCGCTAAAATGAGTACCCAGACTGTTGGGGGCAAATTAGCTTACTTGCTAATTAGCTTACTTGCTGTTCACCGCTATGATCTTTGGAATAGCGGTATATAAATAAAACAAATTATTATTAATTATTAAAATTTCAATAAAATTCAAAACAATTAAAAACGTCTATACTCAATATAAAATCACATTAAAATATACAAAAGTTAAAACAAACTAAAACCCCACCTCTTCCATAAAAACCAACCTGCTATGCATTATATACCAAATGCCTGCTTGTATAAAAAGATTTTTTACTTGCCAGAGAAAGGCCAGAAGAGAGGGGGCCAGCCTACATCTCTTCAGCAGTGCAGTCCCTCCAACACAGCCATTTCCATGGTGCCAGAGACTAGGGAGGATGCATTTACAGGCATCTACAGGGACCTCACAAGGTTTTGTATTGGGAGATCTTTATTTATACACTCAAGATAAAACCAATCCAGTAAATTCTGGAGTATAATATAATCTCTCTGAAATTATTAGTTAAAATAATGCATCTATCAATATTAACAATTTTTTTTTTAAAAAAAATAACTACCATCATTTTAGAGAATTCAGATGACCACAATGGAAATGACTGGCCAGATTACTCATGTTTTATTTATATCATTTATAATTTATAGCTTCCTACCAAAAAAAAATCAAAGGGTGAAACAGCCCGCCCCTTCTGAAGGCAGATGGGGGCTGCTGGCTTTAAGGCACTCCAGCGGCGAATGGCATATAAACACCAACAGCTTCTGGGAGTTTGGGGGGCATGCGCTGTCTGTAAACCACACCCCCAAGTCATCTGGAAGATGGCTTTTTATGCCAGTCTGTTCCGGCCCTAAACTGGCTGAAACAGACTATGGCCAGATGTCATCACCAAGCAAACATACCGGACTGTTGATACAAGTGAGCACCCACATTGTCAATATGCCTCATATAAACTGAAACTCAGGCTAAAAGAAGTAGCTGAATATGTCATCTCTACTAGACTTATTTCTTTAAATATGTCACTCTTAATATACACAGTTGCAGAAAAGTAAATGTATAACCTATTAAGAAAGCAAAGCCTACCATCCCGAGTCGAACCTGCCCATGATGTTCAAAGATTCTGCAAAATTAAGAAATAAACATGTTTCTGCTTAGCTCTTACAGCATTTCATATTGCAATACCATCTGTTTTCACATGTTCTCAATGATTATGGGCTTTAGCTGTTGCTTTATTGTTGACTCTGTGATTTAATAGATTATATGTATTAAATCCAAGAATTCTAAACAGAATGAAGGCTAATGTTGATATTTTATATAAAAGTATGCATAAGCATTTTTACAAACTGCACTTTAACACTTCTTCACTTAATATAATAC
>NW_024830115.1:0-1417 GCF_019175285.1 Sceloporus undulatus
TGCCTCCACCAGGAAGTGATCCGTCCATGACAAGGGGGAAATATTAGTTATTTCCGCCCACGGATTTTCTGCATCCGAACAGAAGACCAAATCAAGAGTATTACCCGCGCAATGCGTAGGACCCTCTATCAGCTGGGACAGGCCCATGGCCGCCATGGTATCCATGAATTCCCGAGCCGCACCGGATGGAACATAGCTGGCCGTGAGGGAGATGTTGAAGTCACCCAGGACGAGTAGCCTGAGCGTCTCCAACATCAATTCAGTGACCAGCTGTGTCAGCTCGTTAAGGGAGTCCGCTAGCGCACAGGTTGGCCGATACACCAACAGAATCCCTAGACTGTCCCTAGCCTTTAGGGTCAGGTAAATACACTCGATATAGGACGTCTGTCGGATGTGGTTCCTGGTGAGGGACAAGGTGTTCCTATGTATCAAGGTCACACACCCCCCCCCCCGCCCACCTAACCTAGGCTGGTCCTTCACCAAGAACCCAGCAGGCAGGGCCTGAGCCCACACAGCGTCTCCTTCAGGCCCAAGCCAGGTCTCGGTAATGCAAGCCAGGTCACAATTACTGTCCTCCAACAGGTCGTGGAGGATGTGGGACTTGTTGTTGATCGACCTGGCATTGCACAGGAGCAGTGACAGGGTTTATGGCATGGTTGGAGTGACCCTCAGGTCCCTTAGGTTGGGAGGGGGACCGGAAGGAGAGATAGATATGATGCATCGATCCCGCCTTCCCCTGGAACTCAAGTCCCTCCTCCCACCGCCGTACCTCCCCCTGCCCCACACTACCTCAATGGGAGCTCCGCTCGTGACGATGTTATCCCTCTCCTCCCCAGCCCATGCATCCCCCACATCCATAACCTCCCCCCTCCCCTTTCCAGCAATTAAGAGAGCAGAGGTTAGCCACCCCAGTCATCCTCTGCTCTATGGCTAACCCACAACCTCCCTAGCCCGATAAAAGTCCCGCAGCGGTCCCCTTGGCAGTCCGTGGGCGGCACTCCCGGGGCGGTGCGCAGTTGCGCACCTCCGACACCCCGGGAGGAGGCCGCCCAGTAGAAACGCGGCTCCGGCTGCGGCGGTGGTCCGGTGAGGAGGCGGAGGGGGCGTGGCAGGAAGGTCCGGTTGCCCAGCTTTATGCTCGCCGCTCTCACCTGGCGAGCCTCCTCCTTGCCTTCCCCCCAGGAGTCTCTTAAAGGGCCCTCTCACCAACTGCCGCCAAGTGCCAAAGCAAGCTGGAAGAGTCCCGCAGCGGTCCCCTTGGCAGTCCATGGGCGGCACTCCCGGGGCAGTGCGCAGTTGCGCACCTCCGACACCCCGGGAGGAGGCCGCCCGGCAGAAACGCAGCTCCGGCTGCGGCGGTGGTCCGGTGGTCTTTCTTTCTTTCTTTCTTTCTTTCTTTCTTTCTTTTTTACCACAT
>NW_024830116.1:0-1417 GCF_019175285.1 Sceloporus undulatus
GAGGCACCACTGTATAGGACTTTGGTCGCCTACTTTCTGGTGTCCCTCCATCTCTCTTATAGGGTTGTGAATTCAGGTCCTGAGGTTTGTGAGCTAAAACCTAGGACCTGGGGCAGGGCCTCTAGCAATCTCATTCAGCCTAATGCATAAGTTACAAACCACAGTCGCTCACAGTTTGTCATTCCAATCTACTCAATATACTTTCCTGTGTAGAAATGAAGAGAGAAATTTTGAAAGGTCTGTTCCCAGATCAAGGGGAAATGAGAGAATTATTCTTTCTCACTTGCTTGGAGAGACAGGATAAAAAGCGTGAACTCGAAGGCTTTCATGGCCGGCTTCCATAGCTTTTTGTGGGTTTTTTTGGCCAATGTGGCCACGTTCTAGAAGAGTTTCTTCTGATGTTTCGCCAGCATCTGTGTCTGGCTCTTCAGAGATTCCAGCCACAGATGTTGACGAAACGTCAGGAAGATACTCTTCTAGAACATGGCCACATAGTCCCAAAAATCCACAAAAAACTAAGGATAAAAAGCATTTAATTTAGCCTCCTTCTTTCTAGCCAGATGGTGAATGCAGAATATAGTAGTGAGCCCTTGTACCACCACAACTGAGAGAAAGCAAGAAACTGAACCATTCCATAGACCCCTGCAATTTTTCTAGTTGGAGAAACTAATGAATTAATCCTTGCAAATTATATTAAACTACTGCTCTCACATCTGATCTGGATGTTTGCACAGAGCCCTTTCCTCTTTCCTGGAATTGGGCTCCCTCCAAAATGAAGATCTGTCTGAAGATCATGCATGAAAACTGGAAGCTCAATGCCAGGCCCTGCTGTATCGTATCTTTACTGCCACGTGTAAAAAGGGCAAGGAAAAACACCTGTTACAGGAGAAGAAAGCAAATAAAACCTGATCCTTTCTGGTCCAGGTTTAGGTCCTGGACAAAAGAAGGGAAACCAGGATTTGACTTGGGAGTGAGCAAATGTTGTGTGGCCTGCCCTGCCTGACGGGGGCCTCCCTGGGGACCAAATCCATCACCTTCTCTTCCCCCTCAGTCAGCATTCTCACAAAGGAACCAAATTTAGGGATCTCCCATCGGCATCTCAAGGCACCCACCTTTCCTTTCCTTTCCTGCCAAGGAAACCCAGAAGGAGCCCTTCTTCCTAAGCAGCCAACAACCAAAGCCACCAGCCTTTTAGAACCCTATTCAGGCTACAAGCCAACCGCTAACAATGGTCCAAGTTCAGGGCTGCTTTATTTGTCTGGCTGAATGCTAGGGAATTCTGGGAACTGTAGTTTTGTGAGATATTTAGTCTTCTCTGTCAGACAACTAATGCCATGATAAACTAAAATTCCCATGATTCCCAAGCACTGAACTAGGGCAGTTAAAGTGGTTTATTTCTGCAAACTGGATTATTTCT
>NW_024830117.1:0-1417 GCF_019175285.1 Sceloporus undulatus
TGGATTGGTTTGCCAGAGGGCGGTATACAAATAATAATAATAATAATAATAATAATAATAATAATAATAATAATAATAATAATAATTATTATTATTATTATTATTATTATAAACTGTGAGATCTAGAGTCAGTCCTGTGCTCAAAAAATCAAACCCATTTGAAACAAAAGAAGCTTTATTGATGAATCCAGGCAGAAACATCCATTAACACCTTTTTGCAAAGTCTGAAGTCCAAAAGAACTTGCTCCCTTCTTAACCCACTCAACCATTCCTAAGCCAGCCCCCAATTCCCAAGCTAAAGCAACACAAGCGAGGGTTGCATAGATACCAAGGTTGTGTATACTTCCCTTCCCTTCTCCCAGACAGCCTCACCTTGAACAGTGGTGTTCCCAAGCCAGCTTCACTCCTCTTTGAAAACCAGTCTACAGCTACAAGCCCAGCCCCTCTCCAAATGCCCTCCTTAATCTAAAAGCCACTCCATCTGTCCTTCTATAATTTTCTATTATGTGCTTTCTGTAACCAATTACTACTATAACTACGACTACAACTGCAAGAAGGACCCCTAATTCAGGAAAGGAGTTACACCAGCCAGTTCTGGATGGGTCACACTTCCCCTGAAAGAATCTGTCCACAGTTTGGGAGTGCTCCTAGATTCATCACTTCATCTGACAGCTCAGGTGGATGCAAAGGTCAGGAGCACTTGCTATCCGCTTCGGCTGATACACCAACTGCGCCGCTTGCTGGAGCAGGGAGACCTTGAAACAGTAGTACATGCTCTGGTCACCTCTTGCTTTGATTTCTGTAACGCACTCTACATGGGGCTACCCTTGTGCCAAGTTCAGAGACTTCAGTTGGAACAGAATATGGCAGCCAGGTTGGTTACAGGCACGTCTAGAACTGCCCACATTACACCGGTTCTTAAATCCCTCCACTGGCTGCCCATTAGTTTCCGGGCAAGATACAAGGTGTTGGTTTTAACCTTTAAAGTCTTACATGGCTTGGGACCTGACTACTTGTGGGAGCGCCTCCTCCCATACAATGCACCGCAGACTCAGGTCCTCTGGGAAGAACCTGCTACAACTCAAGAAGACCAGACTTTCAGCGGTGACCCAGAGGTCCTTCTCTTAAGCCACTCCCAGGCTCTGGAACGACCTCCGGATGAGATCCCTCACAGTTCCACCTTGGAAGCCTTTAGGAAAGATCTCTTCAGGCAGGCCTCTCCAGACTAGATTAGATATATTGAGTTGTTTCTGACTCCTCATGACCCTTATCATTGCCATTGTTACTGTTATGGAAATTGTTATTGATGTATCGTCCCTGCCCTCCCCTCTTGCCTTCAGAAAATGACCCATTTTTTGCTCAAAAAAACTTTTTTACTGTATTGTGTTTGGAATGTTTTAAATTTTCTTACTGTTTA
>NW_024830118.1:0-1417 GCF_019175285.1 Sceloporus undulatus
AGAGAGAGAAGGAGGCCAGGCTCCTTGGGCCAAAAGGGAGGAAGTGTGTCTCTTTGTGTCTCTTTTCTGAGAGGGTTTTCTTATAACACAGCTCTGCTCCTTCTGGGGAAGATGGGTTTTAAAAGGGATGATAAATGGGGAAGATAGTTTTAATACAAGCCTTATTTTTATTCTTCACAAACATTGGGCTTTGGCTTCTAAGAGGAGGCTAGTCCCCCAAAACAAGGCCAAATGTGGTTCCTTTGGGAGGATTTAAAAGTCTCCCCAGTTTCCTTATTAATAGATTTTCAAGGAAGAAGGAAGGAGACAGACCAGAATAACTCATATTACCAAGAATCAAACAAATAAACATACAAACAAACAAGAACAACAAGAATAAGGATTAGACAGAAAAGCAAACTGCTTTTATTGAAAAAAAGCAAAACCATTTTTACCAGGATAAAAAATCGACTTTGGTTCTTCTATCCTTTATAACCGACTGAGGCTGTATCTGAACTGCAGAAATAATCCAGTTGGAAACCACTTTTTTTCTTTTGTAATTTATTTATAAACAATCCTTTGCAAACAAAAATGAAAAAACATACCAAGACATTTGCATAACAAATACAGCTACAACAACCAAAAAGTACAAATACCTATAACATACACAAACAACATGCAATAAATAACATCCTGATATACAAAAAGGTCAGAAATGTACTATTGATTTACTTCCAAGTTAAGCTAAGATGACCCTTTTATTTAATTTACTTAAATTCCTACAAGGTATCGATACGTGTTAAACCTCTAATGTTCATGTAGACTTTCCATATGATATCTGGGATTGTAAATTAATAATTAGTATTACAAAATAAATCAAAGCATGACCAGTCCTCTTTCGTTTTCTCAACTGATTTATCCCTCATGATTGCCATTAAAATGTCCAGTCCCTTTGCTTCTCTTAGTTTAATGATCCACTCCTCTATTTTAGGAATTTGGATGTTTTTCCAATACTGTGAGTGACCATCTACAAAATTAGTCTGGAAAATCTTTTAGCTACTTCCTTTTTCAGTTTACATGTCATATTGAGCAAAAAGATCAAAGGGTTTAAAGACATTTCTTCCTGTAAATGCCATCAAAGAAAATGCCATCAAGGAAAACCATTATCCTGAAACATGGAAACAAGCTAATATAACTTTGCTGTTAAAAGAAGATAGAGAGGCAACTGAGCTAAAGAGCTATAGGTTAATTTCCTTATTAAATATGGATTATAAACTATTTTCTATGATTTTGGCCCATAGACTCAAAAAAGTTCTTAAACACTGGATTCATAAGGACAAGTCAGTGATAACATTCAAAACATCTGAAATATAATTGAATATTTTCAAAGGCACAACAAAAAACACTTATCTTTTTAGAAAAGGCCTTCAATAACATA
>NW_024830119.1:0-1417 GCF_019175285.1 Sceloporus undulatus
GCATTTCATTTTTCTGCCCTAAGTGCAGTACCTTACATTTCTCTGTGTTGAATTTCATTTTGTTAGCTTTGGCCTCTGGAAGAGAGAAGTTCCTCTGGAAGAGAGAAGGTGCCTCTATTTACCCCAAATCCCTGGAAGAGAAAAAGAGCCTCTATTTACCCCAAATCCCTGGAAGAGAGAAGGAGCCTCTATTTACCCCAAATCCCTTTGCATCTGAGGCTCTTCTGTGTCTTCCCATAGTTTCTCTGAAAGAGAGAAGGCACCTCTATTACCCCAAATCCTTGGAAGAGAGAAGGAGCCTCTATTTACCCCAAATCCCTTTGCCTCCCTCATTGGTCCCTGGGCTGTCTGGGGGGTGATCAAGCAGGCATGTAATGCAAAGCCCATCTGCTGCTCAGGCGCTCAGCCAGAGGCAAAAATAATAGTTAAAATAGTGTTCAATAGGTCTCCTCACACGTCAGTCTATGAATGTGGAGCAGGGGGGAGGTTGCAAGGGGCATAATGTGTTTACTGCGTTTGGAGCTCAATGTAGCGCAATCGCCTTACCCTGCTTCCCACTCCACCGTGGGAAAGGCTATGCAAACGGTAGAAAATGGCACCGGTAATGCAGGAAAGAGAACAAGTGGGCCCCAGGCCAGCCCCTTGAGCATTGCTCCTCCCATCCTCAAGTTCCCGAATCAGACACCCTTTCGTTCCCATTCATTTGCCCCGAATCAGACTCGGGAGGCACAGGAAAGCTTGCTAAAAATGCGCTGTTAAATCAAACTGCTTTATCAACCACTGATTCGGGTTTTTTCAGGATAATTCAATCACATGGGAGTCTGATTCGAATTCCAATGGCAATGATATCGGAGCAATGCAGATCGAATGCGCACTCAAATGGGAATGATGCACCCATGATCCGCGTTATAAGCCAGTGGGAATGAGGCCTTTGTTTTTCTTCCTCTGAAGATTTGGCTATTTTCATAGTTTTGAATAGGCTTTACAATTCTCCCCTGGGAAGCTAATTTGTCTACTTTTTGGCTGGTTTTCCTGAAGAAATTAGACTTTTCTTTTTAAAAAAACTATCAAAAAGCATTTAGTAATATAGCACTTCAGCTATATTACTTCCCCCTTCCCTCCCTTCCATCTGGCTTATCCCTGTAGTTTATTAATAGTTTATTTCATGATACATGGAGTTTATTTCAAAAGGAATGCTTTTCTGAGTTTGTTTTGTTAGTCACTTTAGGTAATACAATGAGTGAAAAATGGGACTGAGGGAGAGCCACATGGTGTAATCTGATGGAATGCCACATGGTGTCCATGGTGTAATGTAGGTTTTGATTCTCTGCTCAGTCATGAAAATTCATTGGGTGACCTTGGGCGAGTCACACATTCTCAGCCCCAGAAATGATAGGTTCACCTTAGAATCACCATG
>NW_024830120.1:0-1416 GCF_019175285.1 Sceloporus undulatus
TTCGACAGTGGAACACACTCCCTCAGAGAGTGGTGGAGCCTCCCTCCTTGGAAGTCTTTAAACAGAAGCTGAATGGCCATCTGTTGGGTATGCTTTGATTGAGAGTTCATGCATGGCAGGGGGGTTGGACTGGATGGCCCTTGTGGTCTCTTCCAACTCTATGATTCTATGTTTCCAACCACTGTCCAAGTTTGCTCCCTCACCATTATTTCCTCGTTCCTGTTGTGTCACCTAGTTTAGACTGAAAGCCTATGGGCAGAAACTGTCTTGTTTTTATTTATTTTATGTAAGCCAGCTGAAAAGTGGTGAAATTGCCTCAAATAATAAATTTTAATATGAATTAAACATTACAGGAAATTTAAGGACAAAAAAAAGCAATGAAAATGAAGAGTAGTTTTGCAGGAGACAGCATTACTCACCCACTGGATATGCTCTGCAATTAAGCAACCAGATACTTTTTTATCATTAGAAATAAATAATAGTGTTTTAGTTCTGGAGCATATAACAGGAGCTTGTTGAAATCCAAGGTCATTATCTACCATCTCTCTGATCTCATCAACCTGCCAAAAACAGCATAATGGAATTAAAACTTAAGTGTGTGTGTGTGTGTGTAGTGTGAGGGTTCTAAGTACAGGACTATTAAAGGAATCTTTTTTTAAAAAAAGAAAATCATTAATAGTGAGGATGGGGAACAGATCTAGCCCACTAGATCCAGGACTGCAACTACTATCTTTGGCTATGCTAGCTAGGACTGATGAGTGTTTCAGTCCATAACATCTGGTGGGCCACATATCCCCCAACCTTGATATATATATGGATTGCATATTACAGTTATGGAAATGAATAAAAATCTAATTTTTGCATTATGAACAAAATCTCAACAAGGGTACCGTTTCACAAAAGTAAAGAACTATATAAAAATGTAACTCTTTGTTAAAAAGTAAGTCCAGAAGTAATATTTATTATAACTTTGTCTGTTCTAGCAATCCACCAGAACCAAAATTCTCAAAACTTATCAACATTTATGAACAGATTAAAAATCACATAAGTGGCAGAACCTGCTATTAATAAAATAAAAATGGACCCACCCAACCAAAGTTTTAGTACAAAGGTGGACGGCACATGACCCATTTTTGCTGTCTCCCAATACTGACATCTGCAGCACCACAGTCGCAATGGCTTTCTCCATTCATTCGCTTCCCATAACTTCAGGAAGCAAAGTAGATACTCTGTTCTGTACTCTGGTGTGAGGGGATGCTATAGCAAACTTCTGCATCACAGAGAGCCATTGCAGGTTCAAACAAATTTCAGCAACACCTATGGCAGCAAATTAAGTGACAGCTATTGCATTTTGGCAGTAGCAGAAACCCAAGTGGTGCTACAACCCCTTAATGGACTGGACAAAGAGCCCCCCCC
>NW_024830121.1:0-1416 GCF_019175285.1 Sceloporus undulatus
ATTTTGCTTACAAGTCAATCCTAGTCATGCATCAGAGGGTCCACACCAGGCAGAAGCCATACAAATGCCAGCATTGTGTGAAACGTTTTTCTTGGAAGTCAAACCTAGTGATGCATCACAGATTCCACACTGGAGAGAAGCCATACAAATGCCAGCATTGTGGGAAATGTTTTTCTATGAAGTCAAGCCTAATGACACATCAGAGAATCCACACAGGAGAGAAGCCATACAAATGCCAGCATTGTGGCAAATCTTTTTCTTTGAAGTCACACCTAGTGAGACATCAGAGAGTCCACACAGGACAGAAGCCACACAAATGCCAGCATTGTGGGAAATGTTTTCCTCAGAAGTCAAACCTAGTGAGACATCAGAGAGTCCATACAGGACAGAAGCCATACAAATGCCAGCATTGTGGGAAATGTTTCTCTCAGACGTCAAGCCTAGTGAGACATCAGAGAGTCCACAGAGGAGAGAAGCCACACAAATCCTAACATTATATTTGTCAATAATGAATACAAAAAATACAGAATACAGAAAAGGCCCTTGTGATCTTATTTGTAAAATTTGTCTGTCAATATGTCTCTATGTTTTCAAGTTGGATTTTGTTAAGTTTAGGTTTTAATTGCCAATAGTATAGATAATTGCTTTGGGTTGTCAATTTGGCTGGGGATTGTGAGTTGTGGTATAGGTTAGGTAGATGGGAGGTTGGGATTTGTTGCAGCTGGTTAGAATAGTTATGGGAATTATAGCTTGTGCAATGTGTGGGATTTTGTCTTAAGAAAGTTGGGGGCAAGTATTAACATAAAGGGCTAGTTTCTGGGAATGGCAAAAGGGGGCCTGTGGGGCAGAGACTGTGGGAATTGGAGGTGGGGGCTAGAATTGGAAGAGGGTCATGTTTAAGGTTTTAGGCGTTTTAATGTATTGTTTGGATTGGAGTGGTCAGTTCTGGCTTAAACACTGAATTTCTGTGTGTTCTCAATAAAGTTCTTTACTGTTTCAACACACTGGACTTTGATGCACAGAATTTATGAATTTGCCCAAAACTGAACCTTTCTTCTCTCCTCAGTTCTCATCTCCATTACCAGCCACAAGAACAGCACAGACACACAGACACAAACATACAGGATACACAGAGAGAGCTATATTTCCAAATCAGAGCCTTCCTTTCCTGCCTTTCCCTCCTGAGTCCAGCTCCGCACCTTGGGCTCCATAGCAGTCTCCTCAAAGGAAGAAAGGAAGGAAGGAAGTGGAGGCCACTGAACCCCGGCGCATACCTTCCTTTCCCACAAAGGCCGCCAGCGGAATAAGCAGCAGCATCTAGGACCTGGCAATCCCTGTGCATGCTGAGGAGGGGCCTTTGGGACTATATGCGCCTGCACAGTCTCAGCCCCAGAAGCCATTTCTGCCCTCACAGTC
>NW_024830122.1:0-1416 GCF_019175285.1 Sceloporus undulatus
ATTTGATGAATTAATAATGAAAGAAGAAGATAAAAAAGTAGCTAAATATTATAAATTATTCAGAGATAGAGAGTTAGAAAAGAACCAATAAAGCAATACATGATAGACTGGGCAAAGGATATTGGACATGAAATCCCATTAGAAACATGGGAGAAAGCCTGGAAAAAACAAATTCTTTCACCAAATGTCAGGATTTAAGGGAAACATTTTTAATAATCAGCAATAGGTGGTATTATATTCCAGTCAAAATGAAAAAGACGTTTAAAATAGATAGAGATAGGTGCTGGAACTGCCAAAAGGAAAAAGGAACGATGATCCACATCTGGTGGAAATATGAAAAGGTAAAAGGGTTTTGGGATGATAGACACAGAATAATACAGAAAATTTATGGTATGAAATACAAGAAAAGACGGGGATTGTACCTTCTGAGTATGACACATTTCATGAAGGCAGAGAATGCGAACAAGCCATGGCAAATTATACTATACATGATAACACTGGCCAGGATATTGATAGCAAAATATTGGAAATCAAAGGAGAAGTTACAAGTAGATGAGTGGCTGTTAAGACTTAATGAGATTAGAGAGTTGGACAGACTTTCATGTACTCTGGAGGTTAAGAAGAGAGACAAAAGAGAAAAGGATTGGATGCAGATAGTGACGTATTGGGAGAAAAAATGGGCTGTGGATAAAAACCTGATCTGATATTATGCATAAATATGAGCAAAATAAATATGTGAATAGAGCCGGAGAAGAAATATTTTTCAAGGAAATCAAAGTTATAGGGATTATTAGATAAAATTAGGAGAATATGTTTGGATATATAACCCTTTGTATATTAAAAAAAGGGGGGAATGTGATAATTCAATGAGGAGATTGTATAACTTCACTGCAAGAAACAAAAAGAAGTGTGATAGGCAACACAGATAAGCTCTTTTAAAGCAGGAAGTGTAGAAAAAGAAGAGAAGAGAAAGAAGGTCTTGTGTGTTATTGAAGTTTGCATTTATGTGACTTGCATTGATGAAGATATTATGGGAAAATTTAATAAAGATATAATGTCAAAAAAACAGCAAAACCTATCCCTTTCTGTCAGGAAGTTCCTCCTAATGTTGAGGTGGAATCTCTTTTCCTGGAGCTTGCATCCATTGGTCCAGGTTCAAGTCTCTGGAGCAGCAGAAAACAAGTTTGCTCCCTCCTTAATATGACACCCCTCTAAGTATTTAAACAGGGCTATCATATCACCTCCTAACCTTCTCTTCTCCAGGCTAAACATCCCTAGTTCCATAAGGCTTTCCTCATAGGGCATGGTTTCCAGATCCTTCACCATGTTAGTCACCCTCCTTTGGACACGCTCCAGTTTCTCAACGTCCTTTTTGAATTGTGGTGCCCAGAACTGGACACAATATTCCAGGTGGAT
>NW_024830123.1:0-1416 GCF_019175285.1 Sceloporus undulatus
AGGGGCACTGTTTACATGGCATCCAAGTCGTCTATATATATCTATATATATATATATGATTCTTATAATCACTTAAACCATAGACCTAAACCCCCCCCAGTATGTCTTTCCTTAATTGCCTCCAACTCCCAGAATCCCACAGCTTTCGTGGTTTATGTATTATGTAATTCTTCGTGTGACTGTCTATACGTTTTTGATCTGTTGGAAAGGCGGTCTATAAATAAAACGTATTGTTATTGTTAATGATTGAGGCAGACCAAGAGTTAAAGCGTTGCCAAAGCGGGTTCTTTCCTTCTCTCTGCAGTGTGGATGCCGCCTAAGGCTCCTCTTAAGGGTCTGACACTTATAGTCCATGAAAGCAGGAGTTAGGGCCCAAAGGGAGCCTCCTTTTAAGGCGAGGGGAAGAAGGGGCCCTCCAGTCCCCAGCGGAGGCCGAAGGGCTGATGCCTCCCCCGGGGCCCAGGTACCTGCCTGTCACCCCCGGCGGGCTGCCCCGGCCTTCCTCTCCCCGGCCATGGCCATGGCCTCCTCCTGCTCCTGCTCCGTTGGTAGCGGCCTCCGCCAGCGCCTCAGTCCGGGCCGGCCGCCATCTCAGCTGCGGCGCGCAGTGCATTGTGGGGAGTGGCAACACAAGGCCCAGGCGCCCGCCTTCCTCCTCCGCTCTCTAGGCCTCTGCCTTCTTCCCTCAGAGAGAGAGAGAGAGGGCTCAGGGGGAGGCCTCCTCTGGGATTATGATCATCATGATCATAATGATGATGAAAAGGAGAACAACAACAACAACAACAACCACACAGTGATTAATAATACAAGAAGAAGAGACAATAAATAATAGAAGACCAACAACAACAGACAATAATTAATAATAGAATAACAACAATAAAAGACAATAATTAATGATAGAATAATGATGATAATAATAACAGGCAATAATTAATAATAGAATATTAATAATAATAACATGCAATAATTAATAATAAAATAATAATAACAAGAACAGACAATAATAGAAGAACACAGACAATAAGTAATAGCAGAAGAACAACAACAGACAATAATTAATAGAAAAACAATGACAAGAACAGACAATAATAGAATAACAATAACAACAACACACAATAATAATAATAATAGAAGAAGAATTATAGACAATAATAATAGAAGAAGAAGAACAGCAGCAGCAAAAGACAATAATCAATAATAGGAGGAATAGCTAATACTCCAGAGGACAGGACCAACATTCAAAATGATCTGAATAGACTAGAAAGCTGGGCCAAAGCTAACAAAATGAAATTCAACACAGAGAAATGTAAGGTACTGCACTTAGGGCAGAAAAATGAAATGCACAGATATAGGATGGGGGACACCTGGCTGAATGAAACTACATGTGAAAGAGATCTGGGAGTCCAAGTAGACCAC
>NW_024830124.1:0-658 GCF_019175285.1 Sceloporus undulatus
GATCGTTAGCTTAATTAAGAGGGTCTGTTAATTAAGCAAATGTTAATCAGGTGTTGCAAGAGGCCTTTAAAGCCTGTATGTCTATACTCAGGTATCAGGCATTTCCAGTAATCCATATTTATTGATTCCTTCGCTTGATGACTGTTGCAAGATTTCATTAACGGTAATCAATATACAGTATATTAATTGTTGCAATCAATGGAGCGTCTATGGGTTTGCTATCTGCTTCTGCCTGGCCTTTGTTGATAAGGCACTCGTATATATTGATTGGTATGGATATAGATAGAATATGGATGAATGGATGGATTGAAAGAGAGGTATGTAAGATGGATATAGAATATGGATGGATGGATAGATAGATAGATATATGATATGGATATAGAATATGGATGGGTGTATTGATTGATTGATTGGTATATAATATGGACAGATAGCTATGTAATATGAATATTGATGGATAGATAGATATGTAATATGGATAGATAGATGGATAGATACATATGTAATATGGATATTGATTGATTGATTGATGGATGGATGGATGGATAGATAGATAGATAGATATTGATGGATGGATAGATATGTAATATGGATATTGATGGATAAATGGATAGATAGATAGATAGATAGATAGATAGATAGATAGATAGATATGTAA
>NW_024830124.1:758-1416 GCF_019175285.1 Sceloporus undulatus
GATCGTTAGCTTAATTAAGAGGGTCTGTTAATTAAGCAAATGTTAATCAGGTGTTGCAAGAGGCCTTTAAAGCCTGTATGTCTATACTCAGGTATCAGGCATTTCCAGTAATCCATATTTATTGATTCCTTCGCTTGATGACTGTTGCAAGATTTCATTAACGGTAATCAATATACAGTATATTAATTGTTGCAATCAATGGAGCGTCTATGGGTTTGCTATCTGCTTCTGCCTGGCCTTTGTTGATAAGGCACTCGTATATATTGATTGGTATGGATATAGATAGAATATGGATGAATGGATGGATTGAAAGAGAGGTATGTAAGATGGATATAGAATATGGATGGATGGATAGATAGATAGATATATGATATGGATATAGAATATGGATGGGTGTATTGATTGATTGATTGGTATATAATATGGACAGATAGCTATGTAATATGAATATTGATGGATAGATAGATATGTAATATGGATAGATAGATGGATAGATACATATGTAATATGGATATTGATTGATTGATTGATGGATGGATGGATGGATAGATAGATAGATAGATATTGATGGATGGATAGATATGTAATATGGATATTGATGGATAAATGGATAGATAGATAGATAGATAGATAGATAGATAGATAGATAGATATGTAA
>NW_024830125.1:0-658 GCF_019175285.1 Sceloporus undulatus
AGAATAGTTATGGGAATGATAGCTTTTGCAATGTGGGGGATGTTGGCTGAAGAAAGTTGGGGGCAGGTATTGACAGAAAGGGATAGTTTCTGGGAATGGCAAAGGGGGCCTTGTTAATTGTGGGGCAGAGACTGTGGGAATTGGAGATGGGGGCTAGGATTGGAAGAGGGTGGAGTTTTAGATGTTGTACTGTTTGCTTGGCGTGGGCAGTTCTGGCTTAAACACTGAATTTCTATGTGTTTTCAATAAAGTTCTTTGTTGTTTCAACACAGGACTCTTTGATGCACAGAAGTTCTGAATTTGCCCGAAACTGACCTTTTCTTCTCTCCTCAGCCCTTAGCTCCATTCCCAGCCATGAGAACAGAAAAGGCAAACACACACACACACACACACACACACACACGAACATACAGGATACACAGAGAGAACTATATTTCCAAAGCAGAGGCTTTCTTTCCTGCCTTTCCCTCCTGAGTCCAGCTCTGAACCTTGGACTCCATTGCGGTCTCCAGGAAGGAAGGAAGGAAGGAAGGAAGGAAGGAAGGAAGGGGAGGCCGCTGAACCCGCAGAGCATAACTTCCTTTCCTGCAAAGGCCCCAGCAGAATAAGCAGCAGCATCTAGGCCCTGGCAATCCCTGCGCATGCTGAGGAGGGGCAT
>NW_024830125.1:758-1416 GCF_019175285.1 Sceloporus undulatus
AGAATAGTTATGGGAATGATAGCTTTTGCAATGTGGGGGATGTTGGCTGAAGAAAGTTGGGGGCAGGTATTGACAGAAAGGGATAGTTTCTGGGAATGGCAAAGGGGGCCTTGTTAATTGTGGGGCAGAGACTGTGGGAATTGGAGATGGGGGCTAGGATTGGAAGAGGGTGGAGTTTTAGATGTTGTACTGTTTGCTTGGCGTGGGCAGTTCTGGCTTAAACACTGAATTTCTATGTGTTTTCAATAAAGTTCTTTGTTGTTTCAACACAGGACTCTTTGATGCACAGAAGTTCTGAATTTGCCCGAAACTGACCTTTTCTTCTCTCCTCAGCCCTTAGCTCCATTCCCAGCCATGAGAACAGAAAAGGCAAACACACACACACACACACACACACACACACGAACATACAGGATACACAGAGAGAACTATATTTCCAAAGCAGAGGCTTTCTTTCCTGCCTTTCCCTCCTGAGTCCAGCTCTGAACCTTGGACTCCATTGCGGTCTCCAGGAAGGAAGGAAGGAAGGAAGGAAGGAAGGAAGGAAGGGGAGGCCGCTGAACCCGCAGAGCATAACTTCCTTTCCTGCAAAGGCCCCAGCAGAATAAGCAGCAGCATCTAGGCCCTGGCAATCCCTGCGCATGCTGAGGAGGGGCAT
>NW_024830126.1:0-1416 GCF_019175285.1 Sceloporus undulatus
TTGAGGAAGTACCATGGCTCTCTGGCAGAAAAATTTACATTTGTTGAAGTTGTTAACTGCCCTCAAGTTGACCCTGACCCATGGCAATCTTATGAATGAAACTTCTCCAAAGCCCCCCTGTCCTCCATTTCTCTGCTCAGGTCCTGCAAATTCATACTCATGACCTCCCTAATTGAGTCCATCAATCTAGTCTGCAGTCTTCTTCTCTTTCTGCTGCCCTCCACCTTCCCCAGCATCATTGTCTTTTCTAATGAGTTGTGACTTTTTACAATGTGGCCAAAGGACAACAGCCTCAATTTCTTCTTGACCTCTTCTAGGACCCATTTGTTCATCTTTTTGGCTGTCCATGGTATTCCTCAGCACTCTTCTCCATCACCACATCCTAACTAAATTGATATTCTTCCTATCTGCTTTCTTCACTGTCCACCTCTCACATCTGCACATGGCGATCCATACATGGTGATGGGGAAGACAATGGCTTGGACAATTCTAACTTCAGTGCTCAGTTGTCTTTCTTTTATGATCTTTTCTAGCTTTTTAATGACTACCCTTCCCATTCATAGTCTTCTTCTAATTTCTTGACTGCAGTCTCCATTCTGATCCAAGGTATGAAAACTCTTACTATTTTGATTTTCTCATTGTCTAGGTTGAATTTATTAATTTCTTCTATGGCCAATATTTTTGTTTTCTTTATGTTCAGCATTAAGCTGGCCTTTGTGCTTTCTTTTTTGATTTTCTTTATTAATTGTTCCAAGTCCTAGAATTCCAGGAAGTCTAAGTATCTGTCCCAAAACTGCAAATCCTAGAATTCCATAGAATGGAATCATGATAGTTGAAGTGGATTCATAATAGCATAACTGTGTTGTGTGAAAGGGTCCTCTTTGCACTAATCATGTATTGTACATGAAGAAATAATACTGTTACATCAAAGAAATACATAAACTGCAAGTGATGAGTGGTTTAGCCTTCGAGAAGACATAGTCCCCATACTTGTAACCAGCTAGTAATGGGAAAAGACCAATGTCAAGTACAGTTCCATTTTTGAACATCGTACGCAGTCAGCCCTTCACATCTACAGGGGTTCCTTTCTGGACCCCCTGTAAATTCCAGTACCCATGGGTCCTCAAGTCCCATTGGTTTTAATGGTGGTGCGCCATGTGCACAGCCACAGCAGTGTGACCACATTCGTGCACTGCCATTGGGGTGAATGGGACAAGGCAATCTGCTGATGTGAACTGCAAGGCCCACTGCGTTTCAGAGAATGATAATTTAAATCAACAGATCTGGGTGGATTTGCCTCACATGTTTAGTTGCAGATTTAGGAAATAGAGGGCCCATTCCCACTACCTAAAGCCTCGAATCCAAAATGGAGTTAAAAGGCCCTAGTTCCCACTGAAAATCGATTCAGATCCTCAT
>NW_024830127.1:0-1416 GCF_019175285.1 Sceloporus undulatus
TTTTTTTAACTTTTGTAAATTAGTGTTTAAATTGAAACATTTTAAAATTATTGTAATCCACCTTAGATCCCATTTTTGAAGAAAAGTGGGATGTAAGTGCAGTGAATAAATAAACAAATAAATACTTAATGAGCACAATTTGGGATCTTTCTACTGGTCAATGCCATCTGTACACAGTACAAGGAGGCCATCCCAAAGATGCATTACAAATAGCACCTCACTCCTATTTAACTCCTTAATTTTAACAGAACAGCACCATCTATTTGTGGGAGGAGATGGGTCATATCCTCCATATATGAGTGCATTGCTCAAGGGTATGACCCTTGGGGAAAGGGAATCACCCATTCCATGGTTCAAATCACAAAATGAGATGTTAAAGGTGGATAGAAAGCTTCTAGATTACTTTAACTTCTGTTCTAGATCACTCATGTCCACTTCCTTGTTTTCTAGATACCGTGAGTGTTATCTTCAGTACAAAATTAAACTATTTTAATCCTTAGACCATGTCTTTTAAGACAGGTATCTTTTAAGTACCTTACCAAACAATAAATCCATCATTTCCTTAGCCATGGCAATTACAGTGGCATGAAAGTGATATAACTACATAGTGCAGATACATCTTAACTCTCACTTAAAATTAAATCTGAAATCAAGTAGCAGGTATACCTCAGCCAACAAGGCAATAAGATTCTGTACATCTCATGATTCCCACCACCACCACCAACACACAAAGATGGTTTTATTCTTTGGAGCTGAGGAAGCTTTGCAGTTTGGCCCTAATGCTTTTGCTTTCATGGAGCATCAGAGGGCCAAGTATTCAAATTCCTGACCTTTCTCACTGATAGGACTTTCCCTATTAAGCTCCATCCAAGACCAACTGCATGCATTTGGGCCAAACCTCAAAGCTTCCTGATCTTATTATTGAACTGAGGAGAGTAGTATCTGCCACCTAGTGAGTAAGTTTTATCTTCTAATGTGGTACTGCTGACTGGAAACTGCTTTTAATTAATTAAAATTAATTAGCCTGTTTTCAAAGGATGACATTTCCAAGGTTCTCCTAGTCTCCACACCAAATTTCAGCAATCTAGGTTTCACAGTCTTAGAACTATAGCAAATGAAAATAAACAGAAAGGCGCGCACACTTTTAGCATTCCAGATGAGTGCAAAATTTGTTCCCCCCCACCCCTTCTCTCTTTCTTTTTGCTGCTGCCTTGGCCTTTTGCAGAATTTCCTACCTTTAACACAAGGGCAAGGAGGTTATGGCCATGCTAACAAGGTTTACATCTAAAATACAGTTCAGTTTGTTTTGCTGAGATCAACCAGGGAGAAAAATGTAAAACAAGCCTGCATTGCCTTCTGAGCTGTTTTGCATGCTACTGTCTGGTCACATTACTACGGTTGGCAGAGTGTTTCCTT
>NW_024830128.1:0-984 GCF_019175285.1 Sceloporus undulatus
TTTCATTGTGGCTTCCTTAATTCCCAAATACGTATCCTCTAGTTCTTGTAACTTCAACCCTATGAACCCCAAGATCAAATCTCTCACTGTCTGTGCTTTCTACATAAGGAGATACCTTGTGGGGTCTTCCTCTGTCGATGGGAGGTCTCCTTAGCATCTGGTATCACTTTCATTCACTTGGTAAGACTTTACTTGCTTGCGCAGGAATTTATGACTCTAATGGCAGAGTCCCATAGGTGTGGGTCCCATTCTACATCAGGCTTAGTTCAAAGCAGGCTGGGAACAACCTGAAATGGGGCCATTTGAGAGAGCCACATCAAACCCGACATCAGAATTAAGACATGGGTACCATTCCAAGGGTATGGGAGGGGAAGAAACTGAGGAAGCAATGTAACTTGAAATAACTCAAGTAGTCTTGAATAACTAAGGACCTTATCAGACACATTTCCCCCCTGTTATGGGCACGGGAAGGGGACGCTTGGGGCCATGTGAGTCCAAGAAAAAAACGCATTTAACCACACCCCAAAGTCTCCTCAAAATTGCCCACTTCCATCATCCATTTAATGCTGAAGCATGTCCTTTGGCTTGAACGGAATACTTCCATGTCAGCCAAAGGATGTGCCTCAGCACTGAATGGGAACAGCTTGACACAGGTCAACGGAATCCTCATTTTGAGGACACATTGGTGTGTGGTAAAATGCGTTTTTTCTTGGACTCTCATGGCCCCGAGTGTCCCCTTCCCGTGCCCATAACGGGGAACAAAATGAGTCCGATAACGTACAGTACTAAGTTACAGTGGTACCCCGGGTTACGAATTTAATTCGTTCCGCGGCGCCGTTCGTAACCCGAAAGATTTCGCAACCCGAAAAAAGGCTTTCCGCTAGCGCTGGAAAGCCGCGGCTTTTAAATTTCGAGCCAAAAAGCGCCGAAACACACCAAAAAAAATTTCGTAACCCGAAAAATCTTTTGTTACCCGGAACAGTT
>NW_024830128.1:1084-1416 GCF_019175285.1 Sceloporus undulatus
AAAAAGGCTTTCCGCTAGCGCTGGAAAGCCGCGGCTTTTAAATTTCGAGCCAAAAAGCGCCGAAACACACCAAAAAAAATTTCGTAACCCGAAAAAATCTTTTGTTACCCGGAACAGTTTTTTCCAAGCTAACTTTTTCGTACCCCGGAAATTTCGTAACGCAATCAATTCGTATCCCGGGTACCACTGTATAGACTTGTTGGTAAGGTTATCAGTTATCTAGCCTTGTGCTTTTAATAGTGACCTAGCTATTAAGGGATTAGCCAGTGATACTTCAAATTCCTGGTCTGGAGAAAACCTTTAGTTATGACTACTTTTCATAGGATTGTCTT
>NW_024830129.1:0-428 GCF_019175285.1 Sceloporus undulatus
CAAAGGGTAGAGCTTCAAACTAAGGGCGTTGGGAAAGGAGAGATTTACATGCAAGGGAGGGGTGCCTTAGGAATGTGGGACACATGTAGCACATGGCCATGCCAGGGACACTCACAATCCTACTTGCACAGCAACCTTGCAAACATACCAGCACAGTAAGCAGTGAAAGAGACATGCCACAATTGCGCAGTTGAGCCATGCAGTTATAAACATAAATATAGGGTTTACCTTGCATACTCTCTTTGGTCTCACTGCCATCGCTGGCGGGTGCACTGACCCGGGAGACAGGTGAGCGGTCACGGTAGCTGCTGGTCGTGGAAGAGGATCCAGCACGAGATGGTGGTCTCCTTCTGGAGCTCCCGGCCTCAGCAGACATTCGTCTGAGCAGGGCACGGGGGGTCCAGAGGTCTCTGGCTGCTGGAGGAATC
>NW_024830129.1:528-888 GCF_019175285.1 Sceloporus undulatus
ACGGTAGCTGCTGGTCGTGGAAGAGGATCCAGCACGAGATGGTGGTCTCCTTCTGGAGCTCCCGGCCTCAGCAGACATTCGTCTGAGCAGGGCACGGGGGTCCAGAGGTCTCTGGCTGCTGGAGGAATCACCTGAGTCGGGGTGTTCCTCCTCCTCCTCCTCCTCCTGCTCCTCATCTATATGACAAGGGGCAAGGGTCATCTCTGGCCTGTGCCCACCCTGGGGCCACATCTTCCCCTTGTCCCATTTCCCCCTCCCTTCCCCCCAGGGGCACTGGCACATCTTACCCTGACGGGGCATTAAAAGGTCTTGGGCACATTCAAGCTCCGGGGTCTCCTCCTGCTCCTCCTCCACCACCAC
>NW_024830129.1:988-1416 GCF_019175285.1 Sceloporus undulatus
CAAAGGGTAGAGCTTCAAACTAAGGGCGTTGGGAAAGGAGAGATTTACATGCAAGGGAGGGGTGCCTTAGGAATGTGGGACACATGTAGCACATGGCCATGCCAGGGACACTCACAATCCTACTTGCACAGCAACCTTGCAAACATACCAGCACAGTAAGCAGTGAAAGAGACATGCCACAATTGCGCAGTTGAGCCATGCAGTTATAAACATAAATATAGGGTTTACCTTGCATACTCTCTTTGGTCTCACTGCCATCGCTGGCGGGTGCACTGACCCGGGAGACAGGTGAGCGGTCACGGTAGCTGCTGGTCGTGGAAGAGGATCCAGCACGAGATGGTGGTCTCCTTCTGGAGCTCCCGGCCTCAGCAGACATTCGTCTGAGCAGGGCACGGGGGGTCCAGAGGTCTCTGGCTGCTGGAGGAATC
>NW_024830130.1:0-1416 GCF_019175285.1 Sceloporus undulatus
TCTTCCTCTTCCTCTTCTTCCTCCTCTTCCTCCTCCTCTGCTTCTTCCACTCTTCCTCCCCTTCTGGTTTTTGGCCAGAAAGGGAAGCACATTTCTGCCATCTGTCTAGAAATAATGCCAAATGTCCTCCATTTTGATCATGCCTAAGAAACATGCAATTTATATGAAAAAATTTTCAAAAATAATCAATTTTTTACGTGCCCTCCATTTTTAAAAAATGTGTCCTACATTTGATCCTTTTGTCCTACATTTGTCCCTGTTTGGAGGTCCAGACTTATGGCAACCCTAATGCCAGTTAGAAGTGACAATAGTAGCCTAGATGGAACAATAGTCTGACTTTGTGTAAGGCAGCTTCCTGTGCTCCTGTCACCTCCTTTTATCAGAAAATCTCCCCCAAACATTTTTGAAATTAGAATAGACCAGAAGCTCTAACTATGCATGGAATTGTACAATGTAGCTCTTTGAGGGACCTGTGATTAAGATAAGTCTCCTGCACCCCCACAGCTTACCTACCCATGGAATAACAGGATGACAGGAGGGCTTCATGAGGCAATTAGATCTGGCTGTACAATGATGGGCGAATTCACATGGGGCAAATGTGATGCTGTCTGGGCCTGAAAGTGCACTGGTGCTCCCAGATTTAAATACTCAATTCACATGTCACAAGCACACATTTGATATCATTGATAACTGATGATCACTAGCATCTTCTCATTTGTGCTTTAAAATCATAGAATCCAAGTTGGAAGATACCACAAGGGGCTTCCAGTCCAACCCCTGCCATGTAGGAACTCACAACCAACGCAACAGATGGCCCCAACAGATGGTGATCCAGCTTCTGTTTAAAAACCTCCAAAGGAAAACCCACCACACTCCGACACAACAATTTAAGATAAGCAGATGCTTAACGACACATCACTTCCAAATGTTACAGAGAACATATAAAATTTCCACCCAAATTTCTTTTTGCCTCTTTCTACAGAATAAATGCTTTAGCTGGGAAATACAAATACATCTTTTAAAGTTCACATTCACAGAACAATTACCTGTTTTAGTATATACAGTTTTTATTTTCAAACTACTGTACAGCAGGTCCTAAGTATCTGCTGGGGTTTGGTTCCAGGACACATACACTCCCCCCCACATGGCTACCAAAATCAATGAATTCTCATGTCCATTTAAATATAATGGTATAGTAAAATTGTGCCCCTTCTATAAAATGGCAAAGTCAAGGTTTGCTTTTTGAAATTTATATATTTTAAAATATTTTCAAGGCATGAATGCTTAAATTCATGGATTACAAAATACATGGATATAAAGGGCTGACTGTACAGTATTAGCCCACCATAGTATATTAATTTATCAGAAAAAAAAACAAGGATACTTCTACGCATGCCAAAGAACTAAAAATGTCTG
>NW_024830131.1:0-666 GCF_019175285.1 Sceloporus undulatus
TGTTAATATCTTCCCTAGATCTTATCGGCCAATTCCCTGATTGATCCTTCTTAAGCCAATGTTTGTAAGTGAGCCAATGACTGATGCTTATCCATCTACCGAAGAGTGCCTTCTGGGCCGATGTCCGAAGTGGGAACTTAGAATAAAATGTCTTTTTAATCTTGTTCCAAGTGAGGAGTAAAGATTTCCTCATTGGATGAGTATTGAAATCTTTATTCATCCCCAACTTCTCATAACATAAGAAAGCATGCCAACCAAATCTTAACTGCACATCCTCTAGATCAAGCATTTCTTTGTCCTCTAATTTAATCCAGTTTTGGATCCAAATTAGATTACATGCCCAATAATATAATCTGAAGTCTGGGAGCGAATAGCCCTCTCTCTCTGAAGCATCTTTGAGCTCCTCCCGTTTAATCCGAGGTTTGTGTCCTTTCCATATTAATCTTTTTAGCTCGGCTTCCCAACCTTTAAATATCTTATCCTTAATCTCTATTGGCAAATTTTGTAACAGAAACATAATCTTCTGTAGAAGTGCCATTTTGATTACGGCAATTCTGCCTAGTAGTGAAAGATTTAACCAGCTCCATCTCCTTAAATTTTCTCTTATGTCTTTCCATATCCCTAAATAATTATTGTCTTTAGACATCCAAATTCCTAAGCGCCTCA
>NW_024830131.1:766-1416 GCF_019175285.1 Sceloporus undulatus
AGCAGCCTGGCCCCCAGCTGAGGAGGAGGGAGAGAGAGAGAGAGACGCTGTGAGGAAAGTATAAAATCCCCCTCCCCACTGCAAACTTTACCAGCAGCAGCAGCAGCAGCAGCAGCAGCAGCAGCAGCAGCCGCCACCTGGCCCACAGCTGAGGAGGAGGGAGAGAGAGAGAGAGACGCTGGGAGGAAGCTGTGCAGGAGGAGCTCTGCAGTGGGCTTAAAAGACCTGTGTGGACCCCAACTCTAATACCAACATCAGCTTGACAAATATTTAGTTTAAGTTCCTGAACTTTGAGAAACCTGTGTCAAATAAGCAATGGGAAAGAGAAAACGAAGGAAACAGTTAGGTGGGAGTCCAAACTCGCTTCCCCACATGAAACTTCCTAAACAGCCAAGAATCGACGAGTGTTTTGCAGGAAATGGTAATGTAAGCAAACCAAATCCCATTTATACTGCTAATAGATTTGAAGCCCTGGCAAATGGCTTACAATTAGAGTTAGGTGAGGAGCAGCCTCTGGAGCCCCCCCCCCCACCTCCTAGTGTCAAGTTGATTGAAAACCAAGATGAAGAATTGGGTTCCCTCCACAGTTTGTCAGCCCATGCAAGTTGTCTTGATAACAGTCGTAGGGATTATGAAATAAAGTCCAGAAA
>NW_024830132.1:0-1416 GCF_019175285.1 Sceloporus undulatus
CTTGGACACAGCTTTGGGGCACCTTTTGCTGGAAGTGACCCAAGTGCAAGACCACCAGGACCCCTGACCACCTGATGGCCGACACAGAGGCCAAGCGGAGGGAGTTGGGCTCCCAGAGAAAGAGGATGCAGAGATACAAGAACTCTTTGGTGAGTCGAGGTTCTTGACTATTAGTTTCATCTGTGTCAGTGATGGGCCAGTTCATGAAAGCAAGCGGAGAACATACTCTCCCAATTTACCAGAGACAGTCCTTCAGTAAGTCACTATCCTATTAGCTTCATCTGTGTCACTGCTGGGCCAATTTATGAAAGGAAGTAAATCACATACTGTCTGAGTTTGGCAGAGACAGTCCTGGTTAATCCTCTGTCAACCCACTTTTTCAGGGGCTTTTAAAAATGTCCCGGTTGCTCTCTCCTCCTCCCACTTTCCCCCTTCTCAGCTCACTTCAGTTCCTGAGTGCCATTCAGTTTGCCCCCCCCCCATCAACTCAAAAGTGGAGAGAGGAGAGGAAAGAAGGAGGCAGGATATGGCTCTTCCCAGGAGCCTGAAGCAAAAGCAAACTGTTGTGCCCTTCCTAGCTTGTGTGATCTTTCTCATAAACAACTTTGTCCATCTTGACCACCTTTTGGTGTTGCTTTTCCACATATGTCTTGCTTTTCCCGTCTGTGAAATGTTGGGGGATATGGGAGAACATCTCTGGGTCTAAATATGGGGTGGGCCCAGTGGCCCTCAAGCCCACATTGCTCCCCAGAACAGTTTGTTAAAATTAACCTTTGCCTCTGAAATGTGGCAAGAAATGTCTAAATGCACTATAATTCTTTGGTGGCTAAATGTACTGTATGTGTTGGGATAGTGAGTGTCATAATCCATCCTCTATATCCCAGCCATGGCCCAAATTATATTGTTTATTATATTGTATATTATATTGAAAGGATTTGAGACAAACTGGATCTCAAAGGCAGTAGTGTTTTTTTTTTTCTTGCTGACAGAATTTAAAGTTTATTTCCTGGACTGAATTCTGAAGTGATGAAATAATATTTGGGATGAACCATGTGCTTTCTTCCCCTTTTGCTTAGTCGTTCTCTGGATGAGGGCTATTTTCTGTTGCAGATTACCTTTGCGGATGTGGCGGTCTATTTCACTGAGGAGGAATGGAAACTCTTGACGAAGAAACAGAGACTTATGTACAATTATGTCATGATGGAGAATTATCAGAATGTGGTCTCTGTGGGTAAGGAACGATAATCCATTCTCCTTTCTATGAAGACTGAGGTCCCTTTTATGCTAAATTATCATGGTGCTATGATTCCACTAGAATTATAGCATCATAGAGTTGGAATAGACCACAAGGGCCATCCAGTTCAACCCTCTTCTGCCATTCAGGAATACACATTCCAAGCACCATCCAGCCTCTGT
>NW_024830133.1:0-1416 GCF_019175285.1 Sceloporus undulatus
CCAGTTGGCATGATGCCTTGCAGAAAGAAATGAAGGTGCCTTGCTTATGTTTCCAGTTCTACATAAACATATGCATATGCACGTGCATAAACCCACCTTTCTGAGTTGGGTAATACGAACAGAGCTATTTTTAACTCTCATGCTCCCATCCCTTTGAAGTGTTTCTGTTGAATTTGTTGACTGATACAGAGCCAAGAAATATAGAGGATGGCAGTTTTCAGCAAAATGTGGAATGATCACCATCCATGATGTCTATGCTACCAACATCTACAGCAAGCAATACATAATACTTACTGTGCTTCTGAATACACAGGCAAAATATTTGTGCTCCCCCAACAGTTCAGGAGTATCAGCAGGATACATCCATGAATACCTCATTACCCGTGTTGTAAACCATCCATACTGTTTCTAGGCCACGTCTACAATACCATCTCTCTGTGCTTACTCCACCCAGAACTGTCTCCCACTGAGCATATTTATATGTCCATGAAAAAGAATAGGCCATAGCACCTAGCTTTCAGCATCAACCAGTGTCCAGTTAGTAATAACACAATGGATAGCTGCCAGTGACCTGTGCTAGCCAACTGATGAGAGGTGAAATGTTTCCCTTTTGCAGTGCCACTACCTTGCATTATAAGCTGTTCCTGGCTCCTGAAAAGCCCGAAAAATGACCCTGTCTTCCAGAAGTACTACCAGCAGCACAAATATTGTGACTACATTTTCAAAACAGAGGTCATAAAAAATTAGGGCTGCATTCCATTGTGTTTACAACCTTGTGGAAAGATTGCATAGTGAAGATGAGGCATGATGTTAGATTAACATATGTGTAGCTTAGCAGTAAAGGCCTCAATATATTTTTCATTACTGTTCCATCCATGCCAGGTTGCTATGAAGTACAGACCTGGCCCAAGACATAGTGCTTCCTCCACATCATTAGTTTATGTGCAAAAGCCAACTGAACCAATCTGAATCTTTCTTCAGCACTGGATATGGAACAGCATCCTCCGATGCCTCAGTCTGCATAACACACACAGCTCACTTTCCTAGTGCCAATCACTAACTGTTCTGGCTGATATCTGCTTGCTGCTGGCTTAAACAAGTGCTGCACATCAGTAGCAGAGGTACAGTGTCTGTCATGTGAGGAGAGCAAGGCATAGACGTATATGGATCATGGCCTAAGCTAGCTGCATCTCTGCCTGCTGACTTAGTCAAAGGTATTTCCCAGTGGTGCTGTCTGCAGCATTTTGGGATAAGGCAACAAAACAAGATAGTTAGCCAGGCTAGAAACAAGCAAGCACTATAAGCATGGCTCAGGAGGATGGAGATGGAAGGGCTGCATTTTGGAGGAATAGCTGGGGAGGGGTTAATCCTGCTATACCGCCATCTGAGGTGGCTACCTTACTCTGCCATGTGGGA
>NW_024830134.1:0-1416 GCF_019175285.1 Sceloporus undulatus
GTTGTTGTTGTTGTTCTATTTATTATATATTGCCTTCCTCTCAGTACAGGGACTCAAGGCAGAAGCAACACATTATCTTAGGAATTGTCTTCCCACTGAGATTTACTATTTTTTTTTTTTGAAAAACTAGTTTTTGAAAAATATTTTCAGGTCAGGACTTCTAATGGACAAAATGTGCACGTGCTACATATTATTTTCACAGAAGCAGCATTTTCTCTGCAGGAGTGAGCTTTTTCTGCACAGAAATGTTGCTGTTTCCTATGCAGAAAATTATTTAGCTGGGGACTTATTCTGTAAAATTTGCATGTTTTTTTTAAATTAAGTTATGTGCAGGAATATGTTCTCTCTACAAAAGAACCCTGCTTCCTGGGAGTAGGGGGAATAAAATATGCCTGAATTTTATGCAGATGGGAATGCTGTTGAGGTTTTTAGAAGTGCAATGAAATTCCCTTTTTAGGGACAGACACATCTGTAAGTTTTGCAGGCTTCAGAGATGACAAGGGTTATATTTCATAGTCCATGGTAGAAAAGCCAAAAAGAAACATATGCATCACTCACTGCATACAGAAGATAGATTTTTCTTTTTTTAAAGGAAGTATAAGAAAGAGTCTTGGTGGTAATTTTTATAAATTTTGGAGTGGTTCAGAGTTCTTCAGCCGGAGACCATACTATTCCAAATCTGGGTCTGTAACATTGGCTTACCACCAACCTTTCTTTGTGACACCATTGCTTCAGTTTTCCAGGCAATCTTTCTTGAGGGAGAGGGTGAAGTCTGTATAAAGATAGTAAAGGTTTTGCAGATTTAAGACTCAAATGTTCCTTAGCATTCACAAGGAACAGTTGTTACTAGAATGTATGGGAAGTGCCCTTCCCAATGGCCCCTGATCCAGTCTGTCGAGCCAAAACATAGTGTGAGCTCAATTTCCCATGTATTATATGGGAAAAGATACTTCTCCGACTATTTTGCTGATTCCTTCCTTTGCAAAAGCAAGATACCTTTGAAGCAGACTCAGTTTCTCATAACTTCTTTAGCTTTTTCTCAGAAGGAATTATATCCCCATATGACTGACATCAATTAGAAAGGGAACCAGAATGTGGTCTCTTCACCAGTCACTAGTAATAACAAACAATAAGATTTTTTAAAGTTGATATAGAAGCTCCCATCTACTATTTGAGTATCTGTCAAACATGCTTTAAATCTAGATTAGTGTCTTGCAATACAGAGTCAAAGACTCCATGACACTGAAAGTCTCCTCCAGTGCCATTTCAAGAGGCTACTCTGAATGCTCCAGTATTAGGTCTCATTACGCAGAGCTAGCTGTTTTGTTCTGTCATTCTAACTGGTCTGCAGCATCCATAATGGCTAAAGGTCTGGACCTCTTAAAAAGTCTAGAGTCAACTGGAGTGCTGAACCCA
>NW_024830135.1:0-658 GCF_019175285.1 Sceloporus undulatus
CACCCGTTATAAGGCCCCTGCCTTCCCGCTCTTTTCCCCAGTTCCGCAATTTTTCCGCCAAGCAGGCGATGGAAAGAGCCAATATGAGCAGGACACTGAGGGGACGGACGGGTGGGATTTGTATGTATTCGCAGATGACCACTCGAAGAAATACTGTTACAGGTAAGCAACCTGTCCTTCTTCTTCGTGGTCTCTGCGAATCATACAAATGGGTTTAGACTGACAAGCTAAAGTATGCGGCGGAGGGAGTGTCCTGAGACCAAAGCTATGGTAAACCAAGGGTATATTTATTACAATAAAAACACCTTGAACCATAAAGGAGTCAGTCTTTTGTGTTCATGCACAGATCAAATAGCAATAACGTTGCTAAACCTGAGGGGGGAACAGGGGTCATGCAAGACCGGTCCCCTAGAACTTGTGCAAACCAACATTCAGCAAATGTAAACAGTGTCAACTGTATAACACAAACATCAGTAGTGCAATCAATGCAACCCTGAAACCAACACAGCCCTCCCGAAAGCTGCGTCTCGGATGGCCCTGGTGTCCAACCTATAGTGCTTAATAAAAGTCAGAGGTTGGGACCAGACAGCCGCCTTGCAGACATCCTCCAAGGGAATCCCCGACAGGAATGCAGAGGATGCTGCCATTGACCTTGTGG
>NW_024830135.1:758-1416 GCF_019175285.1 Sceloporus undulatus
CACCCGTTATAAGGCCCCTGCCTTCCCGCTCTTTTCCCCAGTTCCGCAATTTTTCCGCCAAGCAGGCGATGGAAAGAGCCAATATGAGCAGGACACTGAGGGGACGGACGGGTGGGATTTGTATGTATTCGCAGATGACCACTCGAAGAAATACTGTTACAGGTAAGCAACCTGTCCTTCTTCTTCGTGGTCTCTGCGAATCATACAAATGGGTTTAGACTGACAAGCTAAAGTATGCGGCGGAGGGAGTGTCCTGAGACCAAAGCTATGGTAAACCAAGGGTATATTTATTACAATAAAAACACCTTGAACCATAAAGGAGTCAGTCTTTTGTGTTCATGCACAGATCAAATAGCAATAACGTTGCTAAACCTGAGGGGGGAACAGGGGTCATGCAAGACCGGTCCCCTAGAACTTGTGCAAACCAACATTCAGCAAATGTAAACAGTGTCAACTGTATAACACAAACATCAGTAGTGCAATCAATGCAACCCTGAAACCAACACAGCCCTCCCGAAAGCTGCGTCTCGGATGGCCCTGGTGTCCAACCTATAGTGCTTAATAAAAGTCAGAGGTTGGGACCAGACAGCCGCCTTGCAGACATCCTCCAAGGGAATCCCCGACAGGAATGCAGAGGATGCTGCCATTGACCTTGTGG
>NW_024830136.1:0-1416 GCF_019175285.1 Sceloporus undulatus
GTGCAAGTCTATTTCATCAGAGCTATAATCATGTAACAATAATTTTTTAAAAATCAATAGGCATACATCATGAATAGTAAAAATTAACCAAATGAACTTACATTTTAGGGATGTTGAGAATAACTTGTTCTGCCAGGTAACAATTTCTGAAAGCAATTTAATTATGGGGCTGGCTGCTGAGAGCCAGAAGCAGAGCAAATTTAGATCCACCAAATACATTCATTTGCATTTTTTAAAAGAGCAAATGCTACATATACACAACTTACAAGGACTGGAAAATGTAAAATGTAGAACTCTTTAGAGTGCATGCCCACCAACGATCCTGTTTTGTCAAGGACAGTCCCAGTTAATCTTCTGTCATCTAATTTTTTCAGATGGTTTCAAAATATTCCAGTCTCATTTTTCTTCCCTGTCTATGTCCTTGGCTTACTTCAATTGCTGCAAATTGAGTTTAAAGTGCAAAAGTAGTGTATAGACACTTTGCTTAGAGGAAGGGAGAGAGGAAGGGGCAGAATCTTGCCTTTCCCAGTAGCCTCAGGCTAAAGCAAACTGCTGCACTGTATCCTAGCTTGTCAGTTCTTCCGTATTAATAAAAACTTTTACCATCTTGGCCACACTCTGATATTACAAAGGTAATATCATAGACAAGTTGAATGCTGGGACAGCAGGGTTCAAATTCCTGGTTTACCATAGAAACCCACTGAACGGCTTTGGGCAAGTGAAGTCACACACTCTCAGCCAAAGCAATAACAAAACACTTCTGAATAAATTTTGCCAAGAAAACCTTGTGATAGGTTCATCTTAGGGTTGTCAAAAACTGGAAGTGGCTTGAAAAACAAACAACCTTCCAAGTGCTGTCTGTTAACTGTCTGTCTATCTATCATCTATCTATCTATCTATCTATCTATCTATCTATCTATCTATCTATCTATCTATCTATCTATCTATCATCTATCTATCTCCTCCGATGGGTAACTCTTAGGAGTTTTTTGTGGGTTTTTCGGGCTATGTGGCCATGTTCTAGAAGAGTTTATTCCTGATGTTTCGCCGACATCTGTGGCTGCCATCTTCAGAGAATGCTGGCATGGAAGAGAATTGGGTGTGTGTGTGTGTGTGTGTGTGTGGCATTTATACCCTGCTCTTCAGCCCTAAAGGCTCTCAGAGCAGCTTACAGATGGTTATTCAGATGATTGCCTGCCCTCCTGTGTACAGTATATATATATATACCCAACTCTCTTCCATGCCAGCATTCTCTGAAGATGCCAGCCACAGGTGCAGGCGAAACATCAGGAATAAACTTTTCTAGAACATGGCCACATAGCCCAAAAAACCCACAAAAAACTATGGATGCCGGCCATGAAAGCCTTCGACTTCACTCTTAGGAGTTTATCACATTGGGATTTTCCCATGCAGAAA
>NW_024830137.1:0-1103 GCF_019175285.1 Sceloporus undulatus
TGTTGAATTTCATTTTGTTAGCTTTGGCCCAGCTTCCTAGTCTATTCAGTCATTTTGAATTTTGATCCTGTCCTCTGCAGTATGAGCTATTCCTCCTAATTTGGGGTAATCTGCAAATTTGATAACTATGCCCCCAATTCTGTCATCCAAGTCACTGACAAAGATGTTGAATAACACTGGGCCCAGGACAGAGCCCTGTGGGACCCCACTGGTCACTTCTCTCCAGGATGAAAAGGAGCCATTGTTGAGCACCCTTTAGCTTTGGTCGGTCACCCAATTACAAATCCTTGTAACAGTTACCTTGTTTAGCCCACTTTTTACAAGCTTGTTTGCAAGAATGTCATGGGGAACTTTGTCAAAGGCCTTACTGAAATCAAGGAAATCATTGGGTTAATACTTTCTCATAGGGAATCATTGGGGAATACTCGCCCAAAGGGAAACGTTGGGGAATCCTGGGCCATAGGGAATTACTGGGGAATATTTGCCCATAGCAAACATTGGGGAATACTTGCCCATAGAGATTCTCCATAACTGTCATCTTTAGGCCTGTGGGGGAGAGAACAGGCTGACCCAGCGTCATCAGGGGCTAGCCTGAAGATAGAGCGCCCTCCCTCCATAACTGTCATATTCTGGCCTGTGAGGGAGAGAATAGGCTGGCCCAGTTCCACCAGGGCTAGCCTGAAGAAGAAGAGCTCTCCCTCTGGTCCATCTGCCTCAGTCCAGGCCTCAGAGGGAGAGAAGAATGCTGGACCTGATCCCCTCCCCCCCTCACCATTCCCTTCTCCTTTTGTGTCGTGTCTTTTGGATTGTAAGCCTGAGGGCAGGGAACTGTCTATTATCCCCTCTGTTGTAAACCGCTCGGATTCCCAGTGGTTGGGAGGTATATAAATAAATCCTATTATTATTATTATTATTATTATTGGGGAATACTTGCCCAAAGGGAATCATTGGGGAATACTTTCCCATAGGGAATCATTGGGGAATACTTGCCCAAAGGGAATCATTGGGGAATACTTTCCCATAGGGAATCATTGGGGAATACTGGCCCATAGGGAGTCATTGGGGAATACTGGCCCATAGGGAGTCATTGGGGAATACTTTCC
>NW_024830137.1:1203-1416 GCF_019175285.1 Sceloporus undulatus
CCAATGATTCCCTATGGGAATCATTGGGGAATACTGGCCCATAGGGAGTCATTGGGGAATACTGGCCCATAGGGAGTCATTGGGGAATACTTTCCCATAGGGAATCATTGGGGAACACTTTCCCATAGGGAATCATTGGGGAATACTGGCCCATAGGGAATCATTAGGGAATACTGGCCCATAGGGAGTCATTGGGGAATACTGGCCCATAGG
>NW_024830138.1:0-1416 GCF_019175285.1 Sceloporus undulatus
GTTGGCCATGGAGGAAGGGCTCTGTCTCTTCAGGGCAGTCCCGATGGTGTTGGACCCTTCCCCTCACTCCCTCCAGGCTGGATGATGACAGTTGGGCGTAGAGAGAGGGCTCTGACTCTTCAGGGCAGTCCCGATGGTGTTAGACCCTACCCCTCACTCCCTCCTGGCTGGATGATGACAGCTGGCCGTAGAGAGAGGGCTCTGACACTTCAGGGCAGTCCCGATGGTTTTGGACCCTACCCCTCACTCCCTCCAGGCTGGATGATGACAGTTGGCCATGGAGGAAGGGCTCTGTCTCTTCAGGGCAGTCCCGATGGTGTTGGACCCTACCCCTCACTCCCTCCAGGCTGGATGATGACAGTTGGCCATGGAGGAAGGGCTCTGTCTCTTCAGGGCAGTCCCGATGTTGTTGGACCTGCCCCCTCACTCCCTCCAGGCTGGATGATTTCTGACATACATTTGTTTTGAAGCAACTTGGCTGAGAAGTAGCCTTATAGTAGTATGTTTTACAACTGGTGAAAAGGTCTCTTCAAAGTCTTCTCCATATTTTTGTGCGAAACCTTGTGCAACAAGTCTTGCCTTGTAGCATTCAACTTTTCCTTCTGAATCTTGTTTTTGTTTGAACACCCAGCTGGATCCTATGGCCTTGTTTCCTGTTGGGAGTTCTGTAAGTGTCCATGTTCCATTTTTGTGTAAAGCATCTATTTCTTCCTCTGCAGCTTTTCTCTATTTCCCTCATCAGTAGGCATTAGCTCAATTTCTTCTATGTTTCTCAGTTCTCTAGGTAAAGTTGACTTTGTAAGGTAAGAAAATCGTGTGGATGTTACACTTCTGTTGGGTCGCAGTGAATATCTGGGAACCTGGTCTGGAACCTCGTCTGTTTCTGCAGCATCTTCTGGTCCAGCCATCACCTCCCCATCTGCATCCCCTTCTGAAGGTGTAGAGTCTGCTTGTCTGATAGGACAATTGGTTGATTAAGGAACTCTGATGTTGCATCTTTCTCTTCTGAGAAGTCCAATGCAGCATCTTGTTCTTCCATGGATTCAAGGATAGTTCCTCTTTTGTCTATTCTTCCTTGTTCATCAAAGTGAACCACATGTCTGATATATACTTGTCCAGTTTTCAAGTCCATCACCTTGTATCCTTTCACTCCAGGTACGTATCCAATGAAGATAGTCTGTTCTGCTCTGGCGTCTAGCTTGTGTCTCCTTTGTGAAGGTATGTAGGAGTACGCGAGACTGCCAAAAGTCTTAATGTGCTTTATATTTGGCACTCTGCCATGCCACAGCTGGAATGGTGTCTGTGTAGTACCTTTGGTTGGTAGTCGATTCTGGAGGTAGGTTGCCATCATCACTGCATCGCCCCAGAATTTGTTAGGGAGATCTGCATCTGCCAGCATGCACCTTGTCATCTCCA
>NW_024830139.1:0-1416 GCF_019175285.1 Sceloporus undulatus
AAAGCTATTTCTTTTCAATCCAGATTTTTTAATAGAGGCAAGTAAAAGAAGAATTTTTGAGCTAAGCAATATAATTTGAGGGATTTCCCTCCTTGGTTTTTAAAGTGCATACTTTATAACACTTCGATATTATAACTGAAGAAGGACAAATCACTTCCTACCCCCCCCTTTTTTTTGGTGCCTTGTTAGAACTGGGGTGTTGATTCTTGGTAATTTATTTATCAACCTCAAATCTTAGGAGACAGTGCACAGTCTTGGTTATAGGCTTCCCCAGCACATGCACTAGCATGGCTTAAAAGAAAATGAATCCTTAGCAGGATGTTAGTGCTCACTGCTGTTGCACTTCCTGGCGATAAAACTGTATGATTTTTTCCTTGGAAAATGGTATTTGCTGTCCCAAAGGAGTGCTGTATCATTTCGTTTTACAAATGTTTCTAACTAGCTTGAAGCAATTGCTCCCCAGGTAGGAGCTGTTTGCTCTGCCTATTTTGGATCTGAAGGGTGCTTTGTCTTAAATGGCATCACTCTGTTTTATGTTTTGTAACAGACACCGGGGCAAATGTCCTGAATTCAGACATCCTCCCCACCATAAGAGGCCGAAGCCACTGGAGATTATCAGATGGGGGAAAAGGAGGAAGAAAAAGGCATCATCCTTGTTAAATTGTGTGATTGCGCAGAAGATTTTCAGACGTCATCATGCTCGTCCAGGACCTATCCTGTGAAGAATGAGGAATGCTCCAGCAACAAACCATTCATGGGGAAATCCTGTGAATGGCTTCTGAATAGCAATGATTGAAGTGCGATTGCCAGGGTGCGAAAGCTAATCGCGTTTCATTTGCACTATTGGGGAAGCAACTTGGGACTTTAAAGTTTACAGAGTCTGCATTTTGGCATTGGCAATTCATTCCATTGCCAGGATTGTGTTTGCAGTGGATTTCAGTCTTGTTTGAGGTGTAGGGCATGATTTTGTTTACACTGGATTAAAATACTATGGTGAAGTAATACATTTTATTTTATTGTTTTTTACTCTGTGTGGGGCAGGAACATGATCTGAAGACGTGCTGAAGTGGCACATGTGCAAAATGTACAAGGGCTCTTGTATTAACATATTTAATTTGCCATGAAGCCATTGCTTTTGGAGATTATCGCACCCAGGAATTCCAGTGGGAGACATGCAGGATCTAAAAGACGATAACAGATGTTATTGCATTTACCTGTGTCCAGGCTGTAGACAGCCTGTAGCCACTTGGGCAGCCTGCCTGCAAGCTGGACATCTGTTGCAGCTTTTTCAAGAACGGGAAATCTCATTCTTGATAAAGCTGCGAGTGGATAAGGGCTGCCCACAGCCTGCGATAACATCCATTATTGTCTTTTAGATCCCGTGTCCCTCCTGCCAGAATTCCTGGGTGCGATAAT
>NW_024830140.1:0-1416 GCF_019175285.1 Sceloporus undulatus
CAATGATTCCTGGAACAACGGTGGACACCAGAGAGGAGGAATATTACCTCATTAAATCACAACAAATTTCTGACAAGAATAGAGGAGATCGCAAGATCCATTTGTTATGGCACACATGACACGCTGTATCTGAGCCAAATGTTCCAGGCTATCAGCATGAAACATGCAGACTCTGGTGAAAATGAGAAAGAAAAACAACAGTGGCTGATATGATGCCAATAAGACTAGTCACACCATTGTAAAAGTGAAGGGATACCACACTGTCAGGTTGAAAGAAGTCCCTGTGGGGACGGTATCCCATGACATGATGTCCTGTAGGAGCTGTATCAAGAATATTGAGAGATGGCAAGAACAGCCAGAACTGATATCAGAGCAGTGGAGCTGGAATAGACGTTAAGAGCCACAAAGTCCAATTCTAGCCAGCTGGTGCAAAACACCAGGCAATATGACAGAAATCATGATAATGTTATCCCTAATGCTTAAGAGGAACGACTCAAGCTGTAACATTAATCTACTGCAACATGCCAGTATGAGCAGAAGGGCTTGGAGACCATATAACAGTGGCTCAAACCCCCTTATCATATAGGTCCAGGGCGCGTAATGAAGCATGAAGTACACTGTGACAGTGCATAGCAATTAGGCGAAGCGCAGGACTCCCTTAGGGGAGAGATGCCTCAAGAAATTTGCAGAATGCATGGTTAGCCTTGTTAGGGTTGCAGGTGGAGGTCTGAAATATAACCACCTCACCCAATCAATGCCTTGGACCAGAGGTTCAGGAGAAATAGGATGGTATGACATCAGTTGGCCAGGAGAGATGGGACAGGTATGCAAATCTCGAGATCTCCAAGTATCCATGAGGTGGACAGATGTTTAAATGGAGGCTCAAAACCAAGGGATGTCCCAGAGGGCATTCCTGCCCAGAGTGGAAATGGAAAGGAATTGTAGCAGTTGTTTGCCACCTGTTCCATGGAAGAGAGTGGATCAAATGCCACTCACATTGGGAAGTGGCAAAACCTTTCCCTATGAATGATGGTCTCTGTGCTTTGGTATCAAAGCCCCCCATGGGGGGGGGGGGGGGAAAAGATGGTCACAATTGTGCTGGTACTGGTTGTATAATGGTAGCGTCCCTAGGTATGGAGGGAACGAACCAATTTATGAGATTTGATTGTACAGTCCTGAAGCCGTCCATATGGTGAAGGATTATCTGTACCCAGAGTGAATAGATTGTGCTCCCAAATTTTACAGGGGTCAACTCAGAAGTCAGACTTGAATGTTCACATTAAGTGATATTTAGCCGTCCAGTCTGAGATGAAGGACGTCGTCATAAATTGTAGTGTGCAAATGGTGATGTCTTCCCTCGTATGGAGGGAGCGCCACGTCCCCCGAATCGGCAATATAGGGATAGCCATGATGTCA